>NW_027495222.1:0-94165 GCF_021521415.1 Bidens hawaiensis | reverse complement strand
TAAACAATTAAAGTTTAAGGTTTATAAAGTAACTATTTTAGAAATTATAGAAATAATCCTTTAAAAATGTAAGTTTGCTCGAAACTGGGTTAAAGTATCTAACCTTAGTATTTACTCAACCTATGTTAAGTAATAAGGTGGCTAAAAATGCAAGAATGCATTTTTAACACGTTTTCAAGATACTAAAACGGGTTTTAACGAGTGTTCGGGTTGTTGGTTCGGGTCTTGATAACAAGTCAAACCCAAAGTCAACTTTCTGGAATATTAAATGTTGTGAGATGATAACTCATAAAAATTTATTAACACTTAACCAAGTATGTAGTTCTACTGTTTTAGAACTAAAAACGCACGTTAAGAGAGTTTTCTGTTTTGTCGGTCCAAACTTGTTATAAGATCAAGTTGGATTCAAAATTCCAAGTACTTTAATAAAATATTTAAAATCAGTTTGTAAAGTATTTTTAAATAAATATACAAGTCTTGATAGCTAAAAACACACTTGTGTGTCTTAAGCGAGTGAAAATCAATTTAGTTCGCTTTGGTTCGGTTTCCATCTCACAATAAGTTCATAGATGGTTTCCACATGCCCAAATATTAAAGAGCTTGTATAATTACTTATAAATGATGAAACTTAAGTTTTTCAACCAAAAAGTTAATAATAAAGTCTTTAAATGAAAGTTCGGTTTTCGGTTCGGATCTAGTTTCGGGTTAAGACCGAGGTTTGAATCTACATACCCATAACCACAGAACTTGTATAAATGATTTTAGAAGTTCAAATCTACATAAAACATGTTTAAACAATTATTTACCAAAACTAGTAAACAAACTTCGGTTTACTGTTTGGAGCTATTTACGGTTAAACTGAGGCATAGACTCTTCAAACCCATAACCATGGAACTTGATAAGTAAGCAAGATAAATATAAGTTAGCATGGTTAGTAAGCAATAATAAAGTTAGATGGTTAGATGCGGAAAGTATATAACAAAGACCACGAAAGTCCTCCATGTAGCCTTGCCTTATGAGGCCTGAAACTTAACCAACCGGGGCCGGAAAAGTAACTGCCAAAGTTAACAAGGGTTGTATTATATATATGTTGTGCCATATGATTCAAGTGTTAGTTAAGGGTTAGTAAACTAATTAAAATTGCAAAAGTAACTCAGTTTGACTTTCAAAGTCAAACTTTGCATAAACATAAAAATAACCTTGTATGATCTTAGAATTTGAGAGAGGGAAAGAGTTATGAGCAGGGATTTATGTTAGGGAGGGCCTTGTTTTTATAGGAAGAGTTTAATTTGGTTAAATAAGAGGTTTAGAGGGCAAAACTCGGATTCCATGGACCAAAGAACCAACAAAGGAGACAAGGTAGACAACCTGGTCTGCACCAGGTCGCGCTACGCGACCAGAAAGAGTCCCCCCCTCTGTCGTGCGGCGCGGCGGGTAGGGTTGGAACATATTTTTACAACTTTCAAAAAATGACAGTTTGGCCCCCTGAGTTCATTTTAAGTGTTTTTAACGCGTTTTAAGGCCCGAAAAGGATGTTATCAAGACCAAACAAGTGTAAAACAATATTGTAACATAAAATCCATCATTTTGATTGTTTCATAAGTTTCGGTTTACAATACTGCTTGGGTTACATGTTAAACGATTACAAAAACAAATGCAAACGAAACCCGAATTTGACGAATGTCACAAATAAATTCCCTCTCCATGGTTTCTTTTATAATACTAGCATGCCTCTTGGCAGCCTGTACATCCTTATCATCTTCATCATCATCATCATTTACATCCTGTGTATTCACGTGTTCCTCTTCAGATTCCGTTTCTAGTGTTGCCTTTCCCTTCTCCTTCCTCCTCTTCTCCTCTTCAGATTCAGGTGGGAAATTATCAATATCATCAATTAACTCTTCCATTTCCTTATCATGCACGACTTTCTTGGAACTTTCTTCATTTATTTCTTGTTCTGTCAAAATCAGTTCCTCAGTTACTGCACTCTCATCCATCACATCAGTCACTACATCAGTTAATATATAAGTGGCAATAGCATCAGTAGCTACAGCCTTTGTGGTCAATATATTATCAGTAGCTTGATCATCTTTCTCAGCATCAATCTCCTTCTCTACCTCATTCACCCTCTCCACATTCACATCTTTCTTCTTTGATGTTATTTCATGTGCATCATATTCTTGCTCACCTCCATCAGAATCATCACCTTCATAACCTCCATCATCCGTACCTCTCACTCTACTCTCTTCATCATCACTGTCCCCATACATGTTAAGAATATTTTTGAGTCCATCATCAATAACATCAACTTCAACATCTACCATCTCTTCATTAGAAACAGTGGCTTCTTGAGTATTCTCCCCCTGTTTTGGTACAGCTGAAGTCTTCTCAACCTCAGCTTCCAGGGTTTGAATTTTCAATAGTGCTTGGGCCAACTGTTTCTTTATTTCTGCATTCTTCTTTACTACATTTGCATTCCTCTCTCTCAACTCAAAGTTTTCCATCAACAGATCCAAGTTTCTGTTAAACAAATAAGTTCCAGAGGGAGGGGTTTGAGGTGGTGAGTCAGTGAATAATTGGTGGATAGAATCAGTGGGTGGATTTAGGGTACTTGTGGGGGGTATAGGGTTTATGGTTTGGGATTGTAGTTGGATTGGGTCAGCGAATGTAGGTTTATTTGGTTTATCTAAGTTTTGGGAGTGTGTTGGGGATGTAATTGGTGTAGATGGGAAATTTTGTAAGTGAGTGGGAAGTGGTTGTGGGATATAGGGTTCATGTGTTGTATGGCTTGGGTCTTGGATAAAGGTTTGGGTTTGGGTTAAGGGTTGGTCAAAGGTCTAGTCATTTTGAGCATGGGTTTCGGGTGGGCTTTGAGTGTGGGTAGGTGGTTTTTGGATGGGTGGTGATTGGTGGATTTAGTCATGTGGTGGTGGTGAGGAGGGTGGTGTGGCAGGTGGTGTAGGTAAAGGTGTTGGTGGCGGTGTAGGTTGAGGTTGATTCTCCCCATGTACTTGTACATTATCAAAAAAATTTCCTCCAGCTTCTCCATATCCTCCGTCGTCTCCATCATCACTACTCGAACTATCCGAATCATCATCAGACTCCTCCTCATCTTCCTCCTCTAAGGATAACTCAGGAACCAGCATTATTTCAGCATAATGATCAATCAACCAAGGTAGCATATTAAACTCAGCATTTGGATTAAATCTGCTTGTGATTGCCAAATTAGCAATCCTTTTGTAAACATTATGATTCTGAAGTAATGTGTGTTTAATAAATACCCTTTTTAAATAACTCACAACTAGCTTTAAATTTATAAAACGAAAATCCTAACGAATCCACACACAACCGGCAAGTGTACCGACCACTAATAGTATAGACCTAAGGAAGTCCGAGTATCGAACACAAGGACACGAGAAAACGTACTTAATACTTAACCCTAACCAACACTCACCTAAGAATAATATTTTTTAAATGATTTTTAATTATTAATTACTTGACCTAAATTACTTTAACTAACTTAAAAGACTTAACTTAAAAAGACTAGACGAAACTTTGAAAATAAAATTTATCAATGGAGAAAACGTCTACCTAGGTAAGAATCCTATTGAAGGTATAATAAGCTAATGGATTGAAGAATCTCACGACACCGGTTTCTAAGGATGACACAACTAATGCTCACTCATGAAAGCTAGATCACCTCTCGGTCTCACTAACAAACTCTAACTTACACTTAATTCATTTTAAGAACAAACCGAGGAACGAGTTGTTAAAGTGTTCTAATGCCGACTCTCCTCTCGGAATCACCGACACACTACCCTAATGGAGACGAATACTACACAACCAAGGACAGAGGAACCATATAGTTTAACTTAAACTAGGTCAACTAATCGCTCACAAACCCAAACCCGACAAGAACCGAACCCGCTCTCGCGCGATCCTAATCCTAACAAGTAAAAGCCATGAGACGACCTTACTTCCTATCACCTCTCGGTCTCTAAGAAGGTGCCTACCCGCTGAATTTAAGTAATTACCAAACCCACTAAAACACAACGGTTGATCACCCCGCAAACAATCTCTAAACACAAAGTAAAGAGTTCAAACAAGCTAAAATCAATCAAAACCGATTCAATCAATCAAAGCAAGAGGTATATGAGTATAAATACATAAATCACAGCCACTAAACACAACCTAATTCAATATTAAACCAAACTTTCATTAACAATTCAAGTCATGATGATCAAACAATCCATATTACTCATTAAAACCTAACAATATTCATCTAACCAAGGTAGAAAAAAGAAGTTTAGCCAATCATAATCAATGAATAATAGATAAAATAGATATAAATGATAAACATGTTCATATAAATCTGGTTACAAAAGGTTTGAATGATTAAAAACCAAAAACGAACTCACAAACGTTAAAATAGTCAAAACCGACAACCGAAGGATAAAAGATAGAACCGTAAGCTTGTCCTCCTTGGTTTCTCCTCTAGAGCAGGTGTGGTGGCTGGAAAATATGTTCCAAATTGTTCATAGGGTATAAACCCTTTATATATGTGTTTAAATTCCTCTTTCCTAATATAAAATATGTTAAAACAAGCCCAGAAGGCCAACTAGAAGACAAAATAAATGGGGTAACCGATTCCTGAACATTCTTGGAAGCCTTTAGGACATATGAGGAGTAGCATAGCATGTGCATGGATGACTCACCTGGTCTCATAGCGTGGCCAGGTCCTGGGTGCTCGTTTCTTCGTTTTCTGACTCGTTTATCTTCAAAAGCGCATACCGACTTCATCCGAATCCCGTTTGAGCTTATTCTTTCTTCATTAAACTTGTTTTTTCGATCTCTTCAACATGGGACCTATAATATACACAAAAATTTAATTTCATGCAAGAGCAAGTTATATTCGTTAACGGTTTACGCACAAAACGACACAAAAATGGGATAAAACGCTATGCGTTTTGCAACACATCAAATATCCCCCCACTTGAACCTTTTTCGTCCCTGAAAAAGATTTATGCAATGGAATCATAATCCGAAAATTGATCTTAAAAAACATATAGATTATTTTAAAGTTCAGAGAAACGCAAAAACCGCAATTGCCGATATTGTTGTCCACTTAAACCCATGCCTTGATCTTTACCGGGACAAATAAGATCCAACAATTTATATTACTCAGTGGTTTACACTATTAAGACCCGCTTATTTTCAGCTTTTACCGGAGTAGACCACCCCAACTTGACTTAAACCTCAAAATTAGCAGATTTAAAACTTTTATTGCTCTATTTTTTATGAATAGTTAAAACGATCAAGGGTATTGTTTATCCACCTAAGCTTAAGCATCAAAGTCTACCAAGCAGCCATTAGATATGATTAAGGTACAATTAATTAATAGCTAGTGTTCCCCACAACATGACATACCCCCGTTATCAAGAAATACACCGAACCATTACCATAGGTGACCATGCAAAATTTCATCTATAGGGCTTACATGTAGCGTGTCCCTTGTGGTCCGTTTCTTACTGGTAATGAGACACGAGCAAGGGGACCCCACATGGCTAACAGCGTGGATGATCAAGTCTGTAGTGTATTTGTACTTTTGTACTTTTGTGATCATGTTTAAAGACTTATAAGGATTTGCTCTTTTTGGCTTTATTTTAAATATCCACAACCCCACTTAGAAATTGTGAATACCCAGATGAATAGATTGCATACACACCCATGGTATCCAGACACGGGGCATCCCATCAATACAAAATTTAATGATATAAAACCATACACCAATGAGGTGTAAAACACTAAACTAGCAGTTTAAGATTTATATCACAGGCTACACGGCATACTCTAACGTTAAACCTACCCAAACATCATATGATAACATATTCAAAATTTTAAACTTTTCACTTTTCATACCAATAATTGAGGCTTGGGTATGGCCCGACCTTTCATTACTTATTTTCCACGGACAAAACACTTTACCCACAAAAGATTTCCGTTTTAACCATTTTATCAAATTTGCCTTGAGACATCCCAAGTTAAGTGCGTTTTCTTTTATTTATCTCATATTATTAGTAGTTTGAAAAACCAATTTCCGATAAATAACATCATCTCCCACTTTAACGCAAAAAAAACTAAATTCAATGGACATTTTTCTTCAAAACTTTTTTATATATATATAACTTCCATGATTTTCAATATTATTTTATTTTTCTTAAAAATGAAAACGTCAATTCCCCATCCCCACACTTAAATTTCACATTGTCCTCAATGTGAGACAAGGAAAAGACAAAACTAAACATAAAGAAAAATAAAGTGGAACAGACTCCCCTTGTATATGTGATCATACAAGTGTGCGGGAATCATGTTCCTCGCCCTCATATTCGAACGCAAGTTTAAAACTCCAGTGCTCTCTATCAAGCTATCACTAATGAACGAAAGCAGCAATCCTTAAGAAAATTTCATCCCCACACATGTTTAAAACTCCAGCTCATCAACCGTCATCAACCAACCAAGGAATAACCTGCAAGTAAGAGAAGAAACACCTGGAAAAACTCGGAAATAAAAATAAAAATGAAAATCAAATAATAAGGAAATATATTACCGGGTTGCCTCCCGGGAAGCGCTAAGTTTATTGAATAGTCTTCAGCCGGACTCGCTCCCGAAACATCAATCAGGAGGGTTCTCCTTTATCCTCTTTCCATCGATGTTCCTCAACACTCTTCCCCGGCAACGACGCCAAAAACTTGATGTGTGTATAACGATGCTCTCACAACTAAGCTTTTACAATTGGTCGGGAAGAAACCAATTGCACAAATTTCATGGGCCCGACCATTTGAATTAAACTCGGTCCACCAACTCTTAGATTCCCCAAAAAATGATCCCCTAAAGTGAAACGAGAGTGACAAACTCTTCTGCACACCATGATCTCTGAGCCTAGATATCCTCCTTATTCTTATAGCCAACTTTTTAAATCTCAACACGTCCCGAATGGAGATTGGAAACTGTTCATGTTTTGGTTTTTCAGATTCAAAGTTCAATAGTGGAAAGAGTGATTCACCAACCACCTCATGGCTCTCCTCACAAGGCTCATTCTTGATCCCCACACCTGGCTCGTTATACAATAAATCCTCAAGCAACTTTAAATCGCCAAGTGGGTCAAACTCTCCTTCATCTGTCATGGTAAAATCCATCAACTCTTCGCCAAACTCATCCTTAAATTCTTACTTCCAAGAGGGAACATACTCCTCTACTCTCTGTTCCTCCATTTCAGTATCTTCAATCTCACTCAGGGTTTCAAAGAAAGGTGGATTTAAAGGTGGAATATACTCCAAATCCTTTCTAATGGCAAATAATACATCATCCATTATTGATTCCAATTCTGGGGTGGGCTCTAATATATTTTCCGATGAGTCTTTATACACTAAGAAGTTCCCCATTTGATCATATGCAAATTGGTATAGAGGAGGCTTTGCCATAAGTGATTCCCATGGAGCTTTCCGTGCTTCGGTTTCTATCCTCCTTCGCTCATAAGAATCATGTACCCAGTGATCTCCGCCACAAACTTTGCACCATGGTGTTCCAACGTGTCGTCCGAACATATTTCCTGTAAAGAGCACTCAAAAGAAAAAGATCACGGGCACCAGATAAAAATAGAATAAAATAATAAAAATAAAATTAAACTAAAACTAAACTAATTAAAATAACTAATCTAACGAAAATACAATAGGTAAATCCCAACTCGGGTCGTTCTCAACACGCCTCAAACCGTGTCCCCGGCAACGGCGCCAAAAACTTAAAGTGTGTTTAATGAATACCCTTTTTAAATAACTCACAACTAGCTTTAAATTTATAAAACGAAAATCCTAACGAATCCACACACAACCGGCAAGTGTACCGACCACTAATGGTATAGACCTAAGGAAGTCCGAGTATCGAACACAAGGACACGAGAAAACGTACTTAATACTTAACCCTAACCAACACTCACCTAAGAATAATATTTTTTAAATGATTTTTAATTATTAA
This sequence comes from Bidens hawaiensis, assembly GCF_021521415.1. Taxonomy (NCBI): domain Eukaryota; kingdom Viridiplantae; phylum Streptophyta; class Magnoliopsida; order Asterales; family Asteraceae; genus Bidens; species Bidens hawaiensis. The sequence goes on along the minus strand of NW_027495222.1, from coordinate 86,134 downwards.
TTACTTGACATAAATTACTTTAACTAACTTAAAAGACTTAACTTAAAAAGACTAGACGAAACTTTGAAAATAAGATTTATCAATGGAGAAAACATCTACCTAGGTAAGAATCCTATTGAAGGTATAATAAGCTAATGGATTGAAGAATCTCACGACACCGGTTTCTAAGGATGACACAACTAATGCTCACTCATGAAAGCTAGATCACCTCTCGGTCTCACTAACAAACTCTAACTTACACTTAATTCATTTTAAGAACAAACCGGGGAACGAGTTGTTAAAGTGTTCTAATGCCGACTCTCCTCTCGAACTCACCGACACACTACCCTAATGGAGACGAATACTACGCAACCAAGGACAGAGGAACCATTTAATTTAACTTAAACTAGGTCAACTTGCTCACAAACCCAAACCCGACAAGAACCGAACCCGCTTTCGCGCGATCCTAATCCTAACAAGTAAAAGCCATGAGACGACCTTACTTACTATCACCTCTCGGTCTCTAAGAAGGTGCCTACCCTTTGAATTTAACTAATTACCATACCCACTAAAACACAACGGTTGATCACCCCGCAAACAATCTCTAAACACAAAGTAAAGAGTTCAAACAAGCTAAAATCAATCAAAACCGATTCAATCAATCAAAGCAAGAGGTATATGAGTATAAATACATAAATCACAGCCACTAAAAACAACCTAATTCAATATTAAACCAAACTTTCATTAACAATTCAAGTCATGATGATCAAACAATCCATATTACTCATTAAAACCTAACAATATTCATCTAACCTAGGTAGAACAAAGAAGTTTAGCCAATCATAATCAATGAAAAATAGATAAAATAGATATAAATGATAAACATGTTCATATAAATCTGATTACAAAAGGTTTGAATGATTAAAAACCAAAGAAGAACTCACAAACGTTAAAATAGTCAAAACCGACAACCGAAGGATAAAAGATAGAACCGTAAGATTGTCTTCCTTGGTTTCTCCTCTAGAGCAGGTGTTGTGGCTAGAAAATATGTTCCAAATCGCTCATAGGGTATAAACCCTTTATATATGTGTTTAAATACCTCTTTCCTAATATAAAATAGGTTAAAACAAGCCCACAAGGCCCACTAGAAGACAAAATAAATGGGGTAACAGATTCCTGAACATTCTTGGAAGCCTTTAGGACATATGAGGCGTCGCATAGCATGTGAATGGATGCCTCACCTGGTCTCATAGCGCGGCCAGGTCCTGGGTGCTCGTTTCTTCGTTTTCTGACTCATTTATCTTCAAACGCGCATACCGGCTTCATCCGAATCCCGTTTGAGCTGATTCTTTCTTCATTAAACTCGTTTTTTCGATCTCTTCAACATGGGACCTATCATATACACAAACATTTAATTTCATGCAAGAACAGGTATATTCGTTAACGGTTTACGCACAAAACGACACAAAAACGGGATAAAACGCTATGCGGTTTGCAACACATCATGAAGCACGTGAGTTGTTCCCATTGTGGGTAAAGCTTGGAGTTCCCGGTTAAAAATGATTCGGAGAAATCTTGGATAAGCCAAGAATGTCTCTCTGTTTGAATTCCTTAAAATACTCACCATACCTTCAAATATCATTCTTGAAAAGTTGAAGGGTAGGTCATAAACTACGGCAACAGTTGCATTTGCCAAATCTCTGCTCATCAGAGTCCATGATCCCTTCCGAGGGGCAAACCCTTGAATAATATGATGAATTAAAAACCGATAAATGTTTGGAAACATGCCCTTCTGGAACTGTCCTTCTTTGACATTCCCTTGATAACCCATTGTTTGCTCAAAGATTTTCAGCAAATGATCAGTCGTGAAGTGAATTGGGTTATGATCATCATCATTCAAATGAAGGCATGCTCTGATCAGTCTCTCATTTTTTTGAATCTCATGATTTGCCACTGTGGCCTCCAACCGCCTGCCATTTATGTCATCTCGAAGTGTGGCTTAGCGCCAGAAATCTAAAAGATGATTTCTATATAGAACAGGGCACTCTGTTAATGCAAATCGAATATTTGATCTTTGTAGCCATGTGATCATGTAAGCCACCTCCTCATTATCCGGAGTGACTTGTAGCAGAGCACACATGTTATGTTTGTGCTCAAACGGATAAGTCGGTTCATCATCCGCCATATATGTACAAACAAAAACATAGAATCACATTCAAAGCATAGATTAGTCATAATGTTCACATCTTTGAACATTTTTAGGTAATTAATTTAAGAAGTAAAGAAGAAAGTCTTTTGAACCAGAGCTTCGACAAAATTAATAACCTACACACAAAAACAGAGAGTTAGTTAATATTATAAAATAACAACTTAAAACCTTATAATTACTATCAGAAATAATAATTAATGCTTACCGAGTCGGAAAATGAAGGCTGGTAAATTACGGTTAGGATTTAATTGAAGAACGATTGGGTTTCTGGAACGAGAGCAAAAGTGTGTAGTGGAAGGAGAGAGAGGTAAATAATGTGAAAAATTTGTCTATCTCCCTCTTATATACCTTTTTGAAAGTGGGTTTTAGATGAAATTTGTCGTTTAGTGAGTAAATAGCTGTCAAACAGTAATATTATCCAAGTAAATATTTTCTCATTTAAAACCTTACTCGATAAAGTTCTCCTTACAAACCTTGCTCGGGAAAGTTAATTTTCACAAAGCTTGCTAGGTATATTCCACTTTTTCAAAGTTTGCTCGTTCTAGAAGTTCAGATATCTCAAAGTAATTAAACATGTAAATTTGAATGAAGGAAGCTTACTCAAAATACAAGATTGCTCGAGAAATAAATCACAAGACAAATAATCAAGTACAAAACATCAAATAGGCAACCTTGATAGGAATCAATGAAAAATCCCATAAACATAACTTAGAAATACTTCTAATAGTCAACCTTGTTCGAATATCTAAAGTTCTTAAACCTTAGCCGAAAATACATAAACAGTTCATAAATTATTCAAGTATACTCTAAAAGAAAAGTATGCCCGAAAATACTTCACATGAGTAAAGTGCGCTAGTAACTTTCTGAAATTACCAAGCATGCTGGGAAAACACTTGGAATATTAAATGAATATTAACAAGTGTGCCCGAAGAATAAAGTGTATCCTATAAACAAAGTTTACCCGAAAGCACTTATAATTTCACAAAAGAACTATAAATCATCAAGTAGGCTAGATATATTAACTTTTCATAACCTAAGGTTATTCGAAAAGTAAATAACATCAAACTCTACCCGATAGTACATGAATACTTCATTTAAGCACTTACTTGTATGGGCCAAATTATATATAAATATTATAAATATTTCCATACACTTTGAAGTACTTTTGAGACAGGTTTTATTAAATATTAGTTTTAGTCGGCTCATTTATGGATTTTAAAGTTTTAAGAGACAACGGGCTAAAATAGAATATTTTTACTAGACTTGAGACAATGAGCAAATCGATCTATCAATTATGTTTTAAAAAATATTATCTTTATTAGTATTTGTGAACATGTTGAATTTATAAGAATTATCGATTAAGAAGTCAATTAAATATGTCATTTAAAATCAGATTATTGTTGACCACCAAATTTCAAGTGTACTTACAAATATTGAGTATCTACGTTGAGTTGGTGAGTTTTGTTTTTGTAGTTAATATAAACTATTAAGAAAGATGGTGATTGTTATTAAAGATCAAGTGGACCCATTTACTTTGCAGGGTCAAATGGGCTTACGAGAGTTGTGGGTTGAGAAACAAAATAAATAAAAAAATGGGTTTTACTTGGAAGACAAGTGGGGGTGTGCGCTCCATATATTGTTTGGAAAAAAAAGATCCCTGCTCTCGTGGTTCTGGGGAGTTCGACCAAAAGAAAGGAAAAACCCACTTCCCTTGTTCGACATATTATTCAGCCGCAAGTTCTGGGGAGTACGACATACATCAAGAAGATTATTATTGTTATTTTGAAGCCGTAAGCAAGAGAGAAAAAGACCTTTGGTTCAAGTGGAAATCGTTTTGGTTCAACACCTATTCAACCAAACATCATCACTATTCGGTTTGAATCTATTATTTTAATTATGAGCTTGGTTGTTGAACTTATTTATTTTGTTTCTTTGATTATAAGATGCTAGGCTAAATTTATTAGACTGCCTAGGCTTGTGATAAACCATTGTTTGAAGTTCTATTTTATTTGGAATTTGCTTTTCGTTATGGTTTTATGATTTAGTAAATTGTTTGGTTTATTTGATTGATGCATATGTGTACTTGGTTTTGGTTGTTAGTTTTATTATTCCACAAAATTCTTGGTGATTGTTTCATATGATAGGATTTTGTTAGGTCATCTACTGTGTGTTTTTGACTTGTTTATGATTGAATTTGAATAAAATCATAGGAATAATATTATTAGTCAAACGAATAAAAGTGTGTTGCAAACCTAGAAAGCTGTAAGGTGATATGTTATTGCTAGATCTTTGTTGATTGAGATTGCTAGATTTAGCTCTTCGTAAGGAGTTCGTCTAGATTTGATTAATTAATATTGTCTAGCGAGTCAATTATGTTCATCAAATTACCTTTGATTTCCACGCTGTAAGGTAGGATTTTACTATAAAGGTACTCTATCATAATTAATTAGATAACTGTAAGGAAATATAATATTAAAATTGGTGTTTTAAGAACTTAATAGAAATCCGTAGGTGTCTTCTTGAAGGGCCAGGGGTCCTGTTCGGGTTTTATTTTAAGTGATTATTTTATAATCCCAATTCCATAACAAGTATTTTCCTAATAATTGATAACTGAAACTTTGGGGATTCTAGCCTAGGTGGTTTTTCATCGTCATCTGATTTAAATCAATTAAAATTGTCTCTTGTTTATTTTACTTATTTTTTCTTAATTAGTTTAAATTTAGTTTTTTAAGTAAAACCCCCCTTAATAATAATAAATAAATAGTCGTGTCAATAGTTAAGTCAAAGTTAGCTAGTTAACGTAATTTAAAGAGTCTCGTGGGTTCGATATCTGGACTTACTTAGCTGTACTAGAGTCGACCGGTTCACTTGTCGGTTAGTAGTTTTAGTTAAGTTAAGAGTCTAGAATTATTACTTAGTGTCTATATTAGCTTATTTTTAGTTAATAATATTATAACTACTTTTAGCACATCAAGTTTTTGGCGCCGTTGCCGGGGAACGCTTGGCGATTGCGTTATTAGTTTTGATTGGACTTACTTGCTAGATACGTGCTATTGTGTTTTTGCTTTTGAGTTTTTAGGGTTTTAGTTAATTAGCTTTTTACGTGTTTATTATTATTATTATTATTATTATTATTATTATTATTATTATTATTATTATTATTATTATTATTATTTTATTGTGAGTCGTAGGTGTCTAACTGTCCATGTCTTTTGCTTGTTTTGATTCTTGTAATTATGTGTGAAATTTGTAATGGACCTCACTTTACCGTTAAATGTCCATATGATAGTTACATTAATTGTGATACAAGTGGTGATCCTTATTTACACTATGATTGTCCATAAAAGGGTTCTCGCTTTATTTGTTTTAGATGTGCTGGTTGTCATATGACTCGTGCTTGTCGATATAATCGTACTAACCCTTCTGTGTAGCCGGTGCAAAATTTTTCACAGGGACCTTTTCCGTATTATTTTGATAATTCGTATCAGCAACCTCAGCAAATTTAAGAGCAGTGTTATGATCAATTTTCTAAAAGCCTTTCAGATGAGGATGTAGCTGCAATGGGTAGGATAGAAAAGATTTTGGTCCACTACATGGCTACAGATACCCAAAAGATGTTCGTTGAGCATGATACCATCTTCAAAAATCACCAGGATATTACTACAGATCTCCAACGTCAAGTAGAAGAAATTTCTAGGAGACTGGATGAAGAAGATGAAATGGAGAGGTTGAGATCCTTGCGATATGTTCAGCAGTCAGATGAGGATATCACTCAAGTAACGGAGACAAAAATGGATGTTGAAATCCCACCTCCGGTTTCACATGCCATTATTGATTTTTGGAGTGACTCTGATGATGAGATAAACGAAGAAGAGTGGGCTGCTTATCAGATGTCGTTAATGAAGAAAGAAGAGATAGAGGATGAAGTGGATTTGGTAGATTCACTTGAGTTTATGTTTAGTGTTGAGGATATGGCTAAGGTTGGTAATGAGCTTAACGTGGAAGATGAATTCCTAAATATGGAGTTGGATGGATTGTCAGATTATGATGAGGGAGACACATTGGACGTTAATGAGGATATTGCGTTTTTCGAGGCCCTACTTGTGGAGGACAGTGTAGATGAGGATGTGGTGTTAGAGGAAGAACACCATTAGGGGCCCGTGGACTGTGTTTTGAATGCTGATCAGGAATCAAAACCACGGGATAAAGCCAAGGATGATAGGTTACCTGAAAACCGAAGTTGCATATACTTTAGAAGATGGTCTATAGGAATGAAAAAACCTTTGCATGTCAAACACGACCAGTCTTCTCGATACTTACAACGCATTCGGCTCTTGCCAGGAAATTTTAAATATAGATGGTCTGACCCATTACTGACTTTTAATTCTAATTTAATATTTTGCGGTTCCATCATTGATATATTACTTTTTGATAAATTCCGGGTGGAACTAAACGGGTTAGATAGGGTCTAGATTAAGGAGAAACCTCCTGATTAAGTTCAAATATGGGGAGGTTTCGCAGAGTTTTTATATTTAATCGAGTCACTAACGTAGTTTTTGTAGTTCGTCTTTGTTTTTTTGTTTATAAGTTTTGCTAGTTTGAAGAAAGATTGAGCTAGAGACGATCCCCATATTGTGCAGATTGAGTATAATGAAAAAAAATGTGGGGATGATGGAGCAGTGGAGCCGTATACTTCATGTTTATTTATTTGCTCCTGATTATTATATTTTATATATTTACTGGTGAAACACTTTAATTGCATAATATCTATGATTATGATAAGATACATTTTAGACATGTTTGTTTTGTTTTGCCGCTTACGTTCGTGTGTGAGAGAAGAAGTTACTATTTTGCTGAGCACGTTCGTAGTTGGAGGACAATAATGGAAGAAGACTCTAGCATCATGTTTCATGCGCATATTACCAGCTAAGTCTTTTTAATTATTTAGCTTACTAACTTTTATTTTTATTTTGTTTTTATTTTTAAGTTTTAAGTTTTTTTTTGTAGTCCGACTTTATTTTTAATTTTATTTTTTATTTTAAGTCGTCCTTATCCTTGCATTGAGGACAATGCAAAATTTAAGTGTGGGGATAGGGTATTTGAGTCATAGTTTAAATTTATTGTTTAAAAAAATTACAAAAAAGTTTTTAAAAAAATTTGAAAAAATGCTTTAAAAATGTCCATTGAATATAGTTATTTTGCGTGAAAGTGGGAGATGATGATATTTATCGGAAATTGGTTTTTCAAACTACTAATAATATGAGATAAATAAAAGAAAACGCACTTAACTTGGGATGTGTCGGTAGGCTCAGCCTTGAAAATGAAAGGGCAAAGTTGATAAAATGGTTAAAACGGAAATCTTTTGTGGGTAAAACGTTTTGTCCGTGAAAAATAAGTAATGAAAGGTCGGGCCATACTCAAGCCTCAATTATTGGTATGAAAAAGTGGAAATATTATAAGTTTTAAAATATGAATACGTTATCATATGATGCTTGGGTTGGTTTAACGTTAGAGTATGCCATGTAGCCTTTGATATAAATCTTAAAACTGCTAGTTTAGTGTTTACACCTCATTGGCGTATGGTTTATAACCTTAATTCTTGTATTGATGGGATGCCCCGGGTCCGGAGATCATGGGTCTGTATGCAATCTATTCATTTGGGTATTCACAATTCCTAAGTGGGGTTGTGGATATTTAAAATAAAGCCAAAAAGAGCAAACCCTTATAAGTCTATAAACATGATCACAAGAGTACAAAAGTACAAATTCACTACAGACTTGATCATCCACGTTGTTAGCCATGTAGGGTACCCTTGCTCGCGTCTCATTAGCATTAAGAAACGGACCACAAGGGACACACTACATGTAAGCCCTACAGATGAAATTTTGCATACTCACCTTTGGTGAAGGTTCGGTGTATTGCTTGATAACGGGGGTATGTCATGTTGTGGGGAACACTAGCTATAAATTAATTGTACCTTAATCATATCTAATGGCTGCTTGATAGACTTTGATGCTTAAGCTTAGGTGGATAAACAATACCCTTGATCGTCTTAACTATTCATGAAAAAAAAAATAGAGCAACAAAAGTTTTAATTCTGCTAATTTTGAGGTTTAAGTCAAGTTGGGGTGGCCTGGTCTGGTAAAAGCTGAAAATAAGCGAGTCTTAACTGTGTAAACCACTGAGTAATATTATTGTCGGATCTTATTTATCCCGGTAAAGATTAAGGCATAGGTTTAAGTGGACAACAATATCGGTGATCGCGGTTTTTGCATTTTCTAGGCTTTAAAATTTAACCTATATATTTGTAAAACTGTAATTTTCCGATTCTGATTCCACTGCATTAGACTTTTTCATGGACGAAAAAGGAATAAGTGTGGGGATATTTGGTATGGGCCAAATTATATATAAGTATTATAAATATTTCCGTACACTTTGAAGTACTTTTGAGCCAAGTTTTATTAAATATTAGTTTTAGTTGGCTCATTTATGGATTTTAAAGTTTTAAGAGACAACGGGCTAAAATAGAATATTTTTACTAGACTTGAGACAATGAGCAAATCGATCTATCAATTATGTTTTAAAAAATAATTATCTTTATTAGTATTTGTGAACATGTTGAATTTATAAGAATTATCGATTAAGAAGTCAATTAAATATGTCATTTATAATCAGATTATTGTTGTCCACCAAGTTTCATGTTTACTTACAAATATTGAGTATCTACGTTGAGTTGGTGAATTTTGTTTTTGCAATTAATATAAACTATTAACAAAGATGGTGATTGTTATTAAAGATCAAGTGGAACCATTTACTTTGGAGGGTCAAATGGGCTTACGAGAGTTGTGGGCTAAGAAACAAAAAAATAAAAAAAAGGGTTTTACTTGGAAGACAAGTGGGGGTGTGCGCTCCATATATTGTTTGGAAAAAAAAGATCCCTACTCTCGTTGTTCTGGGGAGTTCGACCAAAATAAAGGAAAAACCCACTGCCCTTGTTCAACATATTATTCAGCCGCAATTTTTAATTAAAGGGTGCATGGCATACATCAAGAAGATTATTATTTTTATTTTGAAGCCGTAAGCAAGAGAGAAAAAGGCCTTTGGTTCAAGTGGAAATCGTTTTGGTTCAACACCTACTCAACCAAGCATCATCACTATTCGGTTTGAATTTATTATTTTAATTATGAGCTTGGTTGTTGAACTTATTTATTTTGTTTCTTTGATTTTAAGATGCTAGGCTAAACTTATTAAACTGCCTAGGCTTGTGATGAACCATTGTTTGAAGTTCTATTTTATTTGGAATTTGCTTTTCTTTATGGTTTTATGACTCAGTAAATTATTTGGTTTATTTGATTAATGCATATGTGTACTTGGTTTTGGTTGTTCTAGTTTTATTATTCCACAAAATTCTTGGTGATTGTTTCATATGATAGGATTTTGTTAGGTCATCTACTGTGTGTTTTTGACTTGTTTATGATTGAATTCGAATAAGATCATGGGAATAATATTATTAGTCAAACGAATAAAAGTGTGTTGCTAACCTATAAAGTTGTAAGGTGATAGGTTATTGCTAGATCTTTGTTGATTGAGATTGCTAGATTTAGCTCTTCGTAATGAGTCCGTCTAGGTTTGATTAATTAATATTGTCTAGCGAGTCAATTATGTTCGTCAAATTACCTTTGATTTCCACGCTGTAAGGTAGGATTTCACTATAAAGGTACTCTATCATAATTAATTAGATAACTGTAAGGAAGTCTAATATTAAAATTGGTGTTTTTTAGAACTTAATAGAAATCCATAGGTGTCTTCTTGAAGGCTCAGGGGTCATGTTCGGGTTTTCTTTTAAGTGATTATTTTATGATCCCAATTCCATAACAAGTATTTTCCTAATAATTGATAACTGAAACTTTGGGGATTCTAGCCTAGGTGGTTTTTCATCGTCATCAAATTTAAATCAATTAAAATTGTCTCTTGTTTATTTTACTTATTTTTTCTTAATTAGTTTAAATTTAGTTTTTTTTAAGTAAAACCCCCCTTAATAATAATAAATAAATAGTCGTGTCAATAGTTAAGTCTATGTTAGCTAGTTAACGTAATTTAAGGAGTCTCGTGGGTTCGATATCCGGACTTACTTAGTTGTACTAGAGTCGACCGGTTCACTTGCCGGTTAGTAGTTTTAGTTAAGTTAAGAGTCTAGAATTATTACTTAGTGTCTATATTAGCTTATTTTTAGTTAATAATATTATAACTACTTTTAGCACATCACTTACACATCACAAAGTTTGCTAGAATGAGTCAAAAACTCAAACAAATCACCTAAGTGTGCTAGAATTTGTTGAAAACATTAAAGCTTGCTAGAAACTAACATATTCAAATAGCTTGCTAGTAAACAGTTATACTCTCAGAAAAAGTATGCTAGAAAGTATAAATTCTAAAAGCTTGCTGGGAACTTCAAATACAAACAAGCACAGTTGTTAAGATTACTGGAAACATAATAAAAACATCAAATCGTGCTAGGAATGACCAAAGTTATCATAGCTTGCTCGAAAAGACATATTCAAGTATTAAGTATGCCTGAAACAGTTAAACTTCAGATAAAACAAGAAAGTCTATTGGAAAGTTTGTAAGTTAATCAAAGCGTACTCGAAACTGAGAAACTTAGACAAAAGCCTCTAAGTTTACCTGAAAAGGTTGAAAACTTTTAAACCTTACTTGAAAAGGTTAAAATGACTAAACCTTACTCGAAAGAACATATTCAAACATATTCAAGTAAAATGCAACACTGTTTGAACTTAAAACTTTATAATAAACATTTTCAATAAAAGTTTAAAGTTTAAAGAGCAAATGGTGCATTTTGACATAAAATTTCAGTTATATCTTTCCTTTCAAAACATTTTCTTTCATTTATGAAAAGATCTCAACATGGGATCATATTGGTTAGGTTGTCTCTCATTACTTCATTCTCAGCATCGTTATGACGTATCAGACACGTTATCAGGAGGTCTAGACTTAGCATGATTTTCATTGCATATTGGTGATATGATTTAAGGTTCATTTAAGTAGCATAATACAGAAATGGTTAACACTATGTTATGATGCCTCATATCTCTTCTCAAAGCTTAATTGGCTTTCCTCAGACCACCCTAATTTGACTTCAACCCCCTGATATTTGGTCAAAATATATTTCTTTATGACAGAACTTATTTAATATTTTTATAAATTTTATTTCAAACATTATAGGGGTTGAACGTTAGACTTAGATGCATTTCATTCGAGACATGACATGACTTATTTGGATGCCCCCATATATGTAGTTCTAGTTAGTACCCTCTTTGTTTGATAAAATAGAATCTTACACACTTATCAACTTTTGGTTGATTTATTCATAATTTTGTCATTTTTCTTGAATTTTTGATACTTTTCATAACTGTTCTATGTTATATATAAAGATGTTTCATTTTTGGGTTGACTAAATACCAACGGGCTCGTGTATGACTGGGTAATCACTTTTATGCCTAACATTTGGAGAGATGTACCTTGACACATGCACAGACAACTATGCATCACCACATAAAGATTAGCATATTTCATTATGTTTATTTCACCTCAGATTTTACACATCATGGAAAACAACCATATATGATAATAACTGCACTAACTGCCTTTTTAGCCTATTAAATCCATAAGATCATCAGAAATAACCAATGTACTATCATTTCTCAAAGTTATAGAAAACGCATTTAAAACTCAGTCACCCCAATCACTCTTAGCTTTCAGGTAAATGGCTATCCTGGATGTCCAAAAGTGGTTAACAAGACCAAACACCCCTCCAACATAGAGTTATTGACATAATTTTAAGTGAAAGAATTTAGAAAAACAAAATCACATCACTATCGCTCCGAATGCTTTCAGTCTTTAGGTGAATGGCAATCCTGTGAATCTACAAATAGATCACAGGACCAAACATATACAAGTACATGTCCTTCCAACTTGAGCAGTCGACATAGTTTTAAGCGAAAGCAAAACTTTTTGAGTCTTTTCATTAAAAAAAACCTTTTAAGCTTCTATAAAGTTTTGAACTGAATAATCTTATCATATCTTAACATCATTAATCAACTAGCTCTGTTTTTTTTGTCAAAAATGTTTTATGCAAAATTCATTTGATAATCTCATTTGAGCATGCAATTTTGAAACAAAAACATATTTTGGCATAGAAAAGTGTAACATATTCAAATATTAATCATGACATCATCAAAACAAGCAGACTTCTCAACATGCATAGTCTAACAAATCCTAATAACATCACTAGATCAGATTAATTACACAATCAAGATATCAGATAAGCACATATTCAAGTTTGTCTCGATTCAAAATACATATCATGACATCACACATGTTAACTGATAAACAAGCATAGCGTCAAAGACACCTAAGTTGCACAAATAATCAATCAAGCACACATCAGTTAACATCAAAATAACAATTAACACATACACAAACATTCAACAAGACTCTTGTAAAAGATAATCAGTTAGCACATTCAAGCACACATCCTTAATCAGACCTCATCAGAATTAATCATCTCCAGGGCTTTCAAAAGGAAGTTGAACCTGGTTCTATCAAGTGGTTTGGTGAATAGGTCAGCCAAATTATCACTTATGTCAACTCTTTTCATTTCTATCAAACCTTTTTCATTACAATCCCTAATGAAATGATGTATGATTTCAATGTGCTTGGTCTTGAAATGTTGAACATGATATTTAACTATGAAAAATACAGCAGTGTTATCAATGTAAATAGGAGTGTTCAAGCAATTTAGACTATAATCTAGCATCTGATTTTGAATCCACAGGACTTGTGCACAGCAGGTAGATGCAACAATGTACTCAGCTTCAGCAGTTGAGATTGACACTGTAGTTTGTTTCTTGCAGTGCCAAGCCACTAGCCTATCTCCCAAAAATTGACATCCTCCAGAAGTTGACTTCCTTCTCTTATTGCATCCATCATAGTCACTGTCATTAAAAGCTATCAAATCAAAGGATTGGTTCTTTGGATACCAAATTCCCAAATCAGGTTTTCCCTTCAAGTATCTAAAGATTCCCTTGATTGCTGTCGTGTGAGATAACTTAGTACTTGATTGGAACCTTGCATATACATAAACTGCAAACATGATATATGGCCTAGATGCAATAAGATACATCAAAGAACCAATTTTAGCTCTGTATTCATGCTCATCTACAGGCTCCCCATTTTCATCAGCTATCATCTTCTTATGAGTGTCCATGGGTGTTGAAGCAGTTTTGAAATCTTGACATTTGAACTTGTTCAAAATGTCCTGTACATACTTAGACTGGAATATGAAGATTTCATCACTCTTTTGTTGAACTTGAAATCCTAGAAAGAAGTTCATTTCTCTCATAGAGCTCATTGAGTACTTTGATTTCATCACATCTTCAAATTCATCGCACATTTGTTCATTGGTTGAGCCAAAGAAGATGTCATCCACATAAACTTGTAATAGAAGCAAATATTTTCCTCTTTTCTTGTAGAAGAGGGTCTTGTAAATAGTTCCTCTTGAGAAACCATTATCAATTAAGTGATTAGATAACTCATTATACCAAGCTCTTAGAGCTTGATGTAGTCCATACAAAGCTTTGTTCAACTTATAAACTCTGTTAGGATAATCAGGGCCCTCAAAACCTGGTAGTTGAGACACATACACTTCCTCTTCTATTTTTCCATTTAAGAAAGCAGATTTGACATCTAGCTGAAATACCCTTATGTTCTTTGAGGCAGCATAAGCAAGAAAAATTCTTATTGCTTCTAGTCTTGCTATAGGATCAAAGACCTCCTCAAAATCTATCTCTTCTTCTAGTAGGCATCCCAGTGCAACAAGTCTTGCCTTGTTATTGATTACAATACCTCTTTCATCCCTTTTGTTCCTAAAAACCCATTTAGTTCCAATGGCATATCTGTTTCTTGGCCTATCTACAAGTTCCCACACTTGAAAATCTCTGAATAGGGCCAACTCCTCTTGCATTGCTTCTACCCAACAGTTATCTTTCAATGCTTGAACAATGTTCTTGGGTTCATTTTGAGATAGAAAGAAGGAGTACAAACAAATGTTTGCAGATTAAGATGCACTTCTTGTCACTCTTTCATTTATGTCTCCAATGATGTTTTCAGGTGGGTGATTCTTCTCAACATAAGAGGATTGTGTTATCACATTAGTATACAAATTAGAATCAAGATTTGTGTCATTGAGATCATGTTCATCAATGATCAAATCAGTAGTTGCATCATGAAACTCTGGTGCTTCTTCATTGTTCTGTTCTGAGGTAGATGCACCATTGTTTCCCATATTCATCCTTTGAAATAGATCTTCAAATCTAGCTTCCCTTGTAGCTGTCTTTGTGCTTCATCTGGATTGCTTGAATATCTTTCATTTAGAACACCATCATCATGAACTACATGATTGTCTTGATTTCCATGTTCTTGATCAGGTTCTTGTTCATTGTATTGCACTTGGTTTTGGACTTGATCTTGAACTTGTTCACTGTCAGCAGTTGAGGGGTCCTTTATGAATCTGTATTCACTTCTTTTTCCTTCCACCTTTGACCACAACTTTTCTAAATTCAACTTATTTTCATTGTTCTTTTCAATCACCCTGGTCTTGTAGAATGAGTCATCGAAGTCTTCTAAATAAATCTTGAAGGCTTTATCAGCTTCTCAAGGCCAAACAGCCATGCAGCACCATCAACAGTATTAAATTGATTTTTATTGAAGACCACATCAGAGGATTCAATCACACTTAAATGGTCTTTGACATAGACTCTATATACTTAAGTAACAAAGAAAGAAGCAATCTAACGATTTTGATTGAAACCTGTTCAAATAGTCCTTAGTGTTAAGAAAAGAAATTTTGCATCGAAATGGTTTGAGAAACTTGATGTAGGGCTTCTTTTTGAACAAAATCTCATATGGAGTCTTGTCTTGACTTTTGTTGAGAAGGACTCTATTCTGAACATAACAAGCAGTGTTAATAGCTTATGCACAAAAGGTAACAGGCAAGAAAGCATTTGCCAACATGGTTCTTGCAGCTTCAATGAGTGTTCTATGTCTTCTCCTTGCAACACCATTCTGTTCAGGAGTTCTAGGAGCACTGAACTGTAGTAAAATTCCATTTTCATTGCAAAACTCTTCCATTACCCCATTTTTGAACTTAGTTCCATTATCACTTCTCATCACTTTAACCCTTGCATCCAACTGATTCTCAACTCTGGTTACACAGTTCTTAATCAATTCTATAGCTTCATCTTTTGTACTTAGGAAATAAACCCAAGTGTATCTTGAATAGTCATCAATTATCACAAGACAGTATCTCTTTTTCCCTATGCTTGGAACACTCACAGGACCAAAGAGATCCATGTGAAGCAACTCAAGCACATGATCAATTGTGTTGATAAGCTTTGTCTTATGTGAAGTCTTGTGCTACTTACCCTTATGACAAGAAATACAATTGTCATCTAACTTGAACTCTCTTGTAGGTAAGCCAATTACATGCTCACCATTGACTAGTCTGTTCATATTCTTCAAGTTGACATGACAAATTTTCCTATGCCATAATTTGGTCTCAGTTTCAGTGGCCTTGGATACATACATGTACCACCCCTTGAAATAACATCTTTCATATTAAGCTCATACAGATTGCCATTCCTAGGTGCCATCATCATAATCATGTATGGTGGGATTACAAATTCAGGTTTTAAGATGAAACAGTGTGAGTCATCAAATCCAACCTTATAACCTTTATCACACATTTGTGAAATGCTCAAAAGTTTATATTGTAATCCTTCCACATAGAAGACATTATCAAATGTGACATTTCCATTTGTCAAGATTCCTTTACCAACAATCTTTCCACCATATTCATCACTTCCAAAGGCAACCGGACCTTCAAATTTCTCCTCATAGATTACAAGTGACCTCTTGTCACATGTCATATGCCTGGAACATCCAATGTCCATATACCATACTTCATTGACTGGTGTGGACTATCCCTACACATATAAAAGAAATTTGATCAGTTTAGTAATGAAATGCAAGTTGAAAAGACTTGCAATTCATTATTGTCATCTACAACAGTTCCTTTGGAGTTAGAAAATGGTTTAGGGTCTTCATACACAACATCATAGTCATCAGGCGAATCTGATTCATAGCCACTATCAATTGGGCTTTTCTCACAAGGAATTATGGTTTTGCATTCTTGAACAACATAATCCTTTTCAACTCTCAGATTTCTCACATCATTCTCTCATTTCTTGGTTTCCAAAGAAAACCATGAAGCTCAAATCTACTTTTCAGTAGAAATTTTTCATCACCATTAAGCTCTCTTCCCTTCTTTCTTGAAAACACACCCTTTCCATTTTTCTTGTCTTCTTTTGGTGAATTTTCAGAGTCATCAGATTTAACTGATTTTTTTGTTTGTTAGGAACAATTCTCAAAGGTTGATTACTTCTTCTCATAACAATCTCAGACTTGATGGAAATTGTCTCTCTTTTCACTTGATAAATTCCATTCTTCTTTGCTTTCTCTTCAACACTCTTTGTTGTCTTATCACTCATTACTTTCTTATCATTTCCTAACACATGACCTTTGTCTTTCACATCTCCACACGCTTTCCCTTTTCCTAAATACACATTGTATCTTTTGTTGTAATACCCAAATTCTTGTCCAAACTTTGTTTCATTTGGTACATAAATTGGTGTGAATGTCAATCTTTCATGACAAGAGTCAGTGTGATGACCATATTCATCACAATTTTTACTCCAAACTTTCCCTTTGAAAGTTTCATTTGAACCACCCCTCTTAAATCTGTCACTTGGTTTTGAAGGTTCAATACCAATGGTTTTTTGGTTCTTGAGTCCACTAAAATTGATTGAAAATGGCACAAATTCATCAATTTTGACATCTTGTCTTTCAATATTGCTCTTCAAAAATACTATCTTCTTTAAGTTCATAGGCTCATCATCCAAGTTTCCTCTGTTTCTGCACTGCCTTCTTTCACACTCTTCAAGTGTTTCCACTTCACCAATGTCAAACAACTCTTGGTTGGAGAAAACAGGGTAATCAGGGATGAATTGTTCAGTTTTCATTGTCTCGTTTGATTTCTTCTTGCTGTTTACTTTGATCTTTCTTAGCACATCCCTGCTCGGTGGCTTGATTGCACGGTAGCTCTGTTTGGATCTTTCACAAATGTCAAACCTAACATGCTCTTCCTCATTCTTTCATTGTTTTTGATCATCTTGGGAGTCATCTTTGGGAGATTAGGGAGTTTATCAATTGAGTCAGGTTTCTTCTGCCTTCTGTTTCTTTCTACAGCTTGAATGTCTTCATTTGAAATTTGATCACTAGAGTCACTTAAATCATCCTTGTTCAGATCATCTTCATTGAAGTCATCTTAAGAAACTTGCACACCAATTGACTTATGATCTTTATCCTCTTCTTTCACAACAAATTCTCCATCTTCACTCACTTCCACCATCTTGTTGTTGTCAACGAACTCTTCTTTGTCTTGAAAAACATCTCTAAACTGCTGAAGATATGCTTCTCTCTTTTCTTTGTCAACCTTTGATAAATAATTGTTGTTGAATGGTGGAGGAACAACTTTGTATTTATCTTCTTCTTTTATCTTATTCCATATACCACAAATGTTTCCAGTAGAGACTAGATTTTTGAGAAACTCATTTTCAACTTGTAATTTTTATTTCTCACTTTTTCTTCAACTACCATTCTCTTCAGTCCTTCAATCTCAGTCACATATCTTGACTGAATTCTGAAACTGTTCATACAATATTCTTCAAGGCTTTTGAACTTTTCTTCATAAGTTAAATCACATGCTTGATACACATTGATCATGCTTTGTTTCTTAAAGCATTCACTCTCCAACATTCCTACTTTCACATTCAATGCATCAATTTTTTGGAGTAATTCAAGTGTAGAGTTTGAATGTACCTGTGAAGAAGAAGATCCAGCTTCATTTTCAACTTTTGCCTTGAATGCAACATTGGCCTTGGTTATGTCATCAGCATAATAACTCCAATCAAACCCAACTTCTTGTTGAGCAGCAAGTGCTACATTTACTTGGTTTCTAGGCTGGTTTTGATTATTTATGCTGGTGTTTCCAGGAGCATTTGAAGGATTTTGGTGGTTTCATTGTTAGTTTTGGTTCTTTGGTACAACTTGTTGGCTGGTCATTTGTGGTTGCTGGTAGCTGTTGTGAAAGTTGGGATTGTTGTTGAAGTTGTTGAATCTTGGCTGGTTTTGCTGGCTGGTATTGGTTTCTTGATTGTTGGTTCTGATATTGACTCCCTTGTAAGTTTCTAGGTTTATTGCATTCGCAAGCAAAGTGTCCTGGTTGCTGGAAATGGTAGCAAATTGTCTTAGACTTATCAAACCCAATCCTTTCATTTGGACCAGACACCAATGACCTCCCAGTCCTATTGTACAACCTCTTACTTCTCAAAGACAACATGGCAGCTTGTCATTTCAAATCCATATCTTCAAGGTCATCCGCATAAATCTGTTCCAAGTCATCTTGAACCACACTTGTATGAATCATGTTTTTGGCGATAAAAGCATTATATGTTTCAGTAAACATTGAAAACAGAGATTGATATTCACTTCCTTGACCATCATGATTTCCCCCATATGGTTCTTGCCCACTTGCCATAGAGGCAGACTCATTGTCATCAATGAGTTGAACATTAAATCTTGACTGAGTTCCTTGAACATTTGAGCTACCTCCAATAAGACCCTTAGGTGTGTCAACACCATGTTCACTTGGTTCTTCAATTATAGGGGTTTGTCGTAAGTTCTTCACAGTCATGCTTCCCATCTGAGCAATAAGAGCATTTGTCATTTGAAAACAGGGCTAATTTTCTCTGATCATCTTGTTTTTCAATCATCTCTATTTCAGCAGCTTGCAAGAAGCAAATCACATCATCCAACCTCAAAGTGTTATAATTGGGCTTTTGTATGATGAATTTACTAGCTGTGTACCTTTCCTTTAACAAGGATGATAACAGTTTAGTATTCATGTCAGCATCAGTCAAAACATAATCTGTTGTTCTAATCACATTCACAATGGCTAGGAATCTTTCAAGCACCGACTTTAGTCTCTCACCTTCCTTGTACTTGAATCTATCTAGCTGTTGTTTGAGTCTCTCTTTCTTGATTTTCTTTAGTTCATTGTTGCCCTCAAACATCTCTAAGATAGCATCATACATAGCCTTTGCGGTTCTGTGATGAGAAACCTTGGTCAGGATATCCCATGAAAGACCTAACTTAAACATTGCATGAGCCCGATCATCAAGTTTTCTTGTTCTGGATTCAACAACTTGAATACCAGCACCAGTAGAGGTTCCATAAAGAGTGTAAGGTCCATTCTTGATGGAGTTCCACATGTCCACGTCGTTGTAACAGACAGTAGATTCAAATAATACCTTCCATTTAATGTGATTCTCATGTCCATACCACCCAGGGATTTTGTTAGTAGAAACCTCTTGCTTTTCAAAACCAGACAGATTTTTGGTATTTTGTAAGATAATTTTAAAGAGAAATAGGTAAAAACTTAAACTGATTCAAAAATCGAATTTGAAAATTAATCAGATCTGAGAGTGAAACTTTCAGATCTGCTGTATCTGGTTCGATTGGAGCAAGATCTAATGATAAAAATACAAACTTTAAGTAAAACAAGTGAAAGAAAACACAGAAAATTGTAGATCTGGAGGAATAACTGTTATACGTCTATTTATACATCTTGAATCCCTTATAAAGTTTTGTTTCTTTAATGTTTTGAGTTCGGTTTAGTTCGTGTTTCGTTTAACTTATATTAAATTAGGTTTTGAGTCAAGTTTATATACATTTATCATGTTTTAAATTGTTTGGTGTCTTGCATGTTAAACTTAATTCTTTCTATCATTTCATGCGAAGCTTATGTTCGTTTTATTCGTCAACGGTTACATGATTACTTCACTTAAGAGTTTTGATTTATTTCATGTAGTTGGTGGCATGGTGATCAAGGGATATAAGGTCTAGAAGTTTCTATGCGTTACTTGGAGTTCAAGAAAGAGTTTTAACAAGTTATATCAAGAAATAATAAAAAATTGCGGAACTCCTCCCTTGAGCACTCCGCGCCGCACGGAGCCCAATTCCAAGGGGGTCGTGCGGTGCCTAGAGCCCCCTGGTCAGCCATTTTTCGCAAGCCCAAGCCCGGTACTCGTTTATATAAACATCTTTTGCAAACCTAAACGAAGAGAGAAGTTGGCAGCCGATTTTCTAAGGATTTAAGCTAAGTTTGGAGAAGTTTTGGAGGCTAGGAATCAAGGAGCATCATAGAGCTTTCATACAAGTGTTCAAGGGTCGATTAAGAAGGGTTATTTCGTTCTTTTTCATCATCCTTGTTCATTATCTTTCATGATGTTTCTCCTTGTTCTTTGGTTTAGTTATTTATCTTTGTTTCTGACTATGCTAGGCTAGACTTCATGTCTACCTAGGTTTGATGAACATGTTTGATGCATGATTCTTGCTTTGGATAATTTATTTGATTATGGTTTCGTTATTTTAATAGTAAAAGACTTGATTTTGCTTTCATGATGCATATGAATGTTTATTATCTTGATTGATTGTTAATTCTAGATTCACATAGATCTTATATCTTTTGATTGTGTTCTTTAGATTTAGGGTTAATTTTTAATCATTACATGGTGTTTTGATTATTGTGGTTGAATAGGCCTATTAGATCATAGAAGCTAGTTGATAGTCGGTTAGGGTTTTAAATGTCTTGCTAAATCCAATAGCTGTAAGGTGAGGAGTTGTTCGTGTGTCTTGGTCAATCGCATGCTAGGATAGATTGTGACAATATTCTTGCTTAGTGCGTTGATCCTTGTACATGATGTCGTGTCTAGCCTATCAAGTTATCTAGGGATTAGTGTTTCGTAAGATTGCTTGCTTTAGATACTATTAATTAACTCTATTTGATAACCGTGAGGAAATCAATATAACTGATTGCTTAATAATCTAATAATCATTCTTTGGGATGTCGTTTTATTCAGTCAAGGGTTCTTTAAGGTTTGTTAGATGAATACATTTAGAAATCAGTTTCCATAATCATGTTATTTGTCCACTGCTTGATGATTGTTAATATATGGGATTCTTACCTAGGTAGATTCCTTCTCTGATTGCTTTCGATCTTGTGTTTAATTGCTTGTTTCTCGTTTGCTTTTTATTTGATTTCTTAGTTAAATCTTAGTTAAAAACCCCCTTTAATCATTAATAATAAATAGTCGTGTCGTAAGTCGAGTCTAATTAGCTAATTAGCTTAATTTATAGAGTCATGTGGGTTCGGTATTCCAGACTTACTTAGCTTTAGTACAATTGACCGGTTCATTTTCTGGTGTTTTGTGTAGTTGAGTCTAAGTCTAGTTTTTATTACTTGTTTAGTTTAGTTAATATTTAATTGGCTGTTTTCACCACATCAAGTTTTTGGCGCCGTTGCCGGGGAATCTTGGCAAGTGCGTTATTATTAATTGGATTTATTTGCTACATTCGTGCTATTTGTTTATTTTCGTTTTAGTCGTAGGAGTTTAATTTAAGTTTTAGTTTATTTTTATTTCAAGTATTCGAGTCTACTCACTTGGTCTGTTGCATTTTTAAGGTTTATGCTACATCTTCGTTCGCAAGGGCCACCGTTAGATAATCTGAATTTTTCTTTGTTGAAGACCGAGGCTAGCTCATCAGCAGAGAAACAACCGTCAGAACCCACGTCTACACCAAATTCGTCACCACCCAGTTCACCACCTGAAAGTCTGAGAAATCAAGATCAAATGGCCGACGACAGAACAATTGCTGCTCAAGCCTTCGATGGCTTAACCGGAAACCAGTCAAGCATCGTCGTTCCAGCAATCAACAATCCCAACTCGTGGCAAATTCCATCATACATCATGAACAACATCGTTCAAACTAATCAGTTCACGGAGCGTGATGACGAGGATGCACCGGCTCACATTAACCGACTTTACCGCGTTTTTAAAACTTTTAATTTACAAGGTGCTACCGAAGATGCTATTTTCTTTCATCTGTTTCCGGTTTCACTTGCAGGTAAAGCGGCAATCTGGCTCAACACTCAACCTCCTGGCACGTTCACCACTTGGGAAGCACTACGTTCTGCATTTATCAAGAGATATTTCCCACCGGCTAAAGCGGCTATTCTTCACGATCAGAATCACTCGTTTCATATGGAACCGGGGGAGCGACATTGTCATGCTTGGGAGCGTTTTCAGAGCTTGCTTTCTCGATGCTCACAGAATGGTCTCACACCATGGGCTCTAATGGAAAAATTTTACAATGGGTTGAACTACGAAACCCAAGTTCGGTTCGACACGACCGCGGGAGGAAGTCTACTGGCTAGGAATAATGTCGCCGAATGTAACGAGATGTTTGAGAGCTTCGCTCAATCGGACCTTGCCAAAGAGCCACATCGCGGGAATTCCACTCCCATCAGCAGTACATCCTCATCCGCTCGAGGTGTACACTGACTAGAGAGGTTAAGGAGCTAAAGGCTAAGGTGGACAGATGTGAGTTTTGTAGAGGTGGACATGGTACCTTGGAGTGCCCGGTGATGAATTAACAGGTCGATTTTGTTGCTGGTCAGAATAGGTTTCCCAACAATTACAACAACAGTCAGAATTGGAACACTTACAAGAACCCGAATCAGAATAATGCTAACTGGCGTCCGTCGGGTGCCCCACCCGGATTTCAAAATTCTTATGCTCAAGGACAAGGTCGGTATTATAATAATAATAACACCGATGGTACTAATGTTCAAAATAATGTGCAGGATTCGAACGGTGGAATCGGGTGTTTGGAAGAGATGATGAAGCTAATCTTGGAAAGAGATCAAGTTACACATAAAAAGTTAGCCGAACACGATTTGCTCTTCAAGAATCAACAATCTTCCATTCTCGATATTCAAGGACTGTTAGTGATATTGCTCGTCGTTTAGAAGAAAGGCCCCCAGGTCTGTTTTCGGGTATTCCTCAAACTAATCCGGCTGCTCAATTGAACGCCATCTCCACTCGTAGTGGTAGGGTTTTTGGTCCGGAGGTAGTTAGTAGAGAAAGTAGTAAAGATAGGGACGATGAGTTGATAGATGAGGAGATAGAGGTAAAGGCTCCAGGTAAGTCACATAGTACAACACCAATCATTGAGCCACAAGTTAAGAAAAACACCGATAAGAAGCCAATAGGAGCCCGACCACCACCACACACCATTGACCTAGCCTATGTCCCGTATCCCTCTCGTCTAAAGAATCAAAATTATACAAAAGATTACGGGCATTTTCTTAATATATTTAGCCAATTGAATGTCAACCTTCCATTCGTAGAAGTTCTTCAGCATATGCCTAAGTACGCCAAATTTTTGAAAGACCTTCTTAAAAGAAAGGATAACTTGGAGGAGCTGTCGACTATGCCCCTAAATGGAGAATGTTCTGCAGTAGTTCTCAATAAAATTCCGAAGAAATTACCCGACCCCGGTGTTTTTACCATTCCGTGCCTTTTCGGAAGTGATACGACCTATCAAGCATTAGCCGATCTAGCAGCTAGCATAAACCTCATGCCATATTCTTAATATGAAAAGCTAGACCTAGGAGAGCTCACCCCTACTCGTATGACGTTGTCTTTAGCCGATCGTTCCGTTAAGTATCCAAGGGGTGTCGTAGAGAATTTTCTCATTAAGGTAGATAATTTGGTTTTCCCGTAGATTTTGTTGTTTTAGATATGGAGGCCGACGAGAGAGTTCCAATTATTTTAGGTCGTCCGTTTTTACATACTGCTAGGGCGATTATTGATGTGTTTGAAGGTAAGATCACTCTTAGAGCCGGTGATGATAGTGCCACCTATTTGGCTAAGTCCATGAGACATCCGAGTGGTCAAGATGGTCTCGTTGATCCATGTCACCCAGTTTACTCGATAGAATCATTTATCCGGGCATGGATCCTAGTCTTGATTGTTCCCAGTGTGGGGAAGGAGCGTGAGGTTTCGAGTTCTCGTGAAATGGTGAAGATTGTTGGAGAAAAAGGTGGTGGTAAAAGAAAAATTGAAAAGGTTCGTGGTGTTAGAAAGAAGAAGACCAAGATTGACGATTGGTCGGATCGTAATTCGGTATCTTTAAGGGCATTGGAGTTCTAACAAGGTGGAGGAAGCTCCACTCGGTCCGCCACGTGATTCGCATAGCATAGGTTCTTGAGTGTGAATTCAAGTGTAGAGTTTGTAGATTTTCCTTTATTTTAGTTTTTATTTTCTTAGTTTCGTTGAGTCATCGAGTCGCTAACGTAGTCTTTTGTAGTTCTTCTTTGTTTTGCTGTTTTTGAGTTTTGCTAGGTTAAAGAGAGACTGTATGAGCTAGAGATGATCCCCAAGAAAAAATTTATTGAAAAAGAAAAGTGTGGGGATGGAGTAGCAGTGGAGCCGTATACTTCATGTTTATTTATATGCTCCTGATTATTATATTTTATATATTGATTGATGTGAAATACTTTAATTGCTTAATATCTATCGTTATGATAAGATACAATTTTTAGACATGTTTGTTTTGTTTTTCCGCTTACGTTCGTGAGAGAAGGAGTTACCATTTGCTGAGCGCGTTTGTAGTTGGAGGGCACTCATGGAAGAAGACTTTAGCATTATGTTTCATGCGCATATTACCAGCTAAGTCTTTTCCATTATCTAGCATTTTAACTTTTTATTTTTTTGTTTTTATAATTTTTAGAGTCTTAGTTTTTGTAGTCCGGCTTTATTTTATGTCCTTATCCTTGCATTAAGGACAATGCAAAATTTAATTGTGGGGATAGGGTATTTGAGTCGTAGTTTAAATCGAGTTTAAATTTAAAAAAATATATAAAAATTGAAAAAAAAATGGAAAATGTTTTAAAAAATGTCCCTTGAATTTAGTTTTTTGCGTTAAAGTAGGAGATGATGATATTTATCGGGAAATCGGTTTTTTAATGTCACACCCTCAAAATCCACTAACGGAGTTTTACCGTCAGAGGGTGTGAACTAACAGGATCGGATTCATTAGTTATAATCAAACCATAAAACAAGTTTCAAAACCATGAAAACGTTTACGAGTATTTAAATGCGGAAGCGTAAAAAAACATAAAACAAAATGTTGCGTCACGCAGGACGACTTAAACCCAATGATAACAGTTTTAAAAGAGTTTGCATAACAAAAGCGTTTTCAAGCAATGCATGATCCTATACCGCGCGCCCGCCTCGGCTACATGAGAATAACATACTAAAAGTGTCAACACGGGGTTGGTGAGTTCACAAGTTTATATAAAGTAAAGCGTTTAGCGTTTGCGTTCAGCGTTTTGCGTCAAGCGTTTTGCGTTAAGCGTTTTGCGTTATGCGTTACCAGATAGTGTTATGTCAATTATATATCTATAGGTAGCTAGCCTATAAAACAAGTATTACTAAGTGTTCGACACCGAAGCTGACTGTTTATCATTTGCCTTGCCACCAGGTCTATCCCGACCATGGTATGTGTTTAGCCAAGATTACACCCACTCGACCTCCAGTCGAGTTTAGCGTTGGGTGGGGTTTGTCAAACCTAGTAGTACTACTCAACGATGACTCGCTATTATCCACTTAGTCTTACAAGTGATATATAATCTATATTAACAAAATCTTAAATGCGTTTTCGGAGTATGTTATCTCCCCAAGTGAAAAGCGTTTGAAAACAGTTTAAAAGGGGTAAGTGAACTCACTGTTTGTGAAGAATTCCCAAAACAAATCACCAAAGGATGCGCGTCACAGAAAAACTCTCTCTAGCGTTCTAAAACAACAAAGAGATTTTTCTAAGTGTCGGAACTATTATCGAGTCTCTAGACTCGGCACATAATACCTATGCACACAAGGTGTTTCGTGTTTCGTTTGTGAATCGTGTGTGACTTTAACCAGTACATTCGTGATACAATACATGTGTGAAAAATTATTTACGTGTCATGTATGAATAATGTACATCACTAGTAATTACTCCCCGTAAGGGCAATTTGTCACACATAACAATTAACTAGCAATTATTCCCCGCAAGGGCAATTTGGTCAAATCATGACAATCAATTATAAATTATTCCCCGCAAGGGTATTTTGGTCAAAATACGACAATTAGTTAGCAATTATCCCCCGCAAGGGCAATTTGGTCAAAACATGATAATAAATTAGCAATCACCATGTTTCATGCAACTTTCACAAAATTCAGCAACTAGTTTCTTAACGACAGAATTCTACTTGAAAAACTAGTCTATCCCACCGATCATAGCATCACAATAAATTTACCAAAAATCATCACAAAAGCATATATGTGTTAGGTTTCCAGAACATATTTTGTTGTATTTTTATTCCATACATATTTCTCACAAAGATCAATTTACCACAGCAAACTCATAGCAGTCAAATTTATGCGCAACAGAATGTTATTTGAAATTCCCGTTAAATGAAAAATCCAACAAATTCAAGACCACTTGGGTTAGGTTCCTAACTCAACAAGTCAACTTCCAGAAGTAGAACCAACCCAATTGGTCTCGTGGTTCATGAGATATAACATTTACAAAACAACCTAACAGCAGGTCTAACAACTCAGCTTTGCACAACGTTTTTGTAAAATCATAAAGGTTAACTTTTACATGTCCAAAAATTGCAAATTTATTTTCTTTAGAAACTAGACTCAACCTAGTTTACTGTAGTATCAATAATCTCAACCAATTTTCAAATTTACACCCAGATACAGTCAATTGAACATCAAAACTCAACATATTAACCATCTATAGACCACAATTCATTCATTTAACATTTTAGACCCCATAACCACTATCCATGCATATCAATTACACCATTCATACATGGTTAGGGTTTTATTTGATCTCAAAATCAAAGACACAACAATTAACATGTAACAATATCAATTCTAGTCATCAAATCATCATCAATACATCATCAAATCAAAATTAAACCTATGAACACATAAACATATGAAAAATCGGACCTAGGGTTTATAATTAACCCATTAAAAATCAAGATTAAGCATAGAGGATGCATAGGATAGATGTTTATACCTTCCTAGCACCTTAATCTCCAATAAACTTGAACGATTCTTGTATGTATGTGTGTATGTGATTGACGGCAGCCAAGAATAAGGGAGAAAGGGGGCTGGCCGATCGGTTTTGAGAGAGAAAGAGAGGCTAGGGTTTTAGCTTAATATTATTTAATAACAATCATGTTACATCTGTTGGAATACTGTATGCCCGAGACACATAATTAGGTTAATGTGGCAAGCCGTGTTTGATCCAAGTCGGGTCATACCCAATAACGAGTTAGACACAAACCAATTATGTATTTGTTGAGATATGATCTATAAAACAAATACAGAACACAACACATTCAGAAATCGGGTTTCTGAATAATTACTTGAAAGTGTTAAATAAATTAATTGGTTAATTTATTTATTCAAATAATTATTATTGGAATGATTATTTAAACATGTGTTCTTTTATAAAATGGTTTATAAAAGATGGGATGTTTATATATTTTATAAGGTATAAAATATATATTATTTAGACATGTATGCCTTACACCCCATACACTTGGTCAAAGTTGGTAAGGACTTGATGGAGGTTGAGTAACTTTTACTTGACCAAAAAACTAACTTAAGATATGAATGAGATATGATCTCATTTATAAAAAGATCAACATACTTTCAAGATATAATAAGTAACCACAACTGTCTCTTTCCCTCTAGCTTTTGGTTCGGCCGAAGTCAAGAAACAAAAGAGGTTCGAGTCTCGGTTTCTCGTGTTCAAGCTTCCCAACATAGCTCGGTGTGTGTTGGAGGCTCGGGGTATCTTCCGTTTGAGGATTTTCCCTTTGAAAGTCTAGCATCAACATCATCATCTTCTTCAACCATCAACTACATCTCTTAAGGAGTTAAGAATGTAAGTTTTACAAGCTTTGATAGTTTAGTTTTTCCGTATTATTTGATCCTTAGTCTCGGGTTTCTAATCTTAAGATTAATGGTAATCTTGAAACAAGAATAAAGGGTTATTCATAGATTAACACACATATGAACTTGTAATATATATATGGATATATGTACATAAAGTTTATAGATAATCACGCTTCCGCCTTTTAATGACTAGTTAAATGATTAACTAAGTCAAAAATATCCATAGAAACCCAACAAATGGCATCAAGAGCCGGGATACGGGAAACTAAGCTTCGGGTTTTCGGTTTTATATTTTCCCCTTGAAAGATTTTATACAAAAAATTAACATGCATGATTTTTTTTGTATTTAATCTTGTTATTTTTTTGGCTTTGTTCAAAAAAAAAAATAAATAAATAAATAAAACCGAGCTATTGGGCCGAAGCCCACTTCTTTTGGTTAATGGGTTAAGCGAAAAAAGGGAAGAAAGTTAAATGGGCCGAAGCCCATGAGACTTTCTTATGGGCCGAAGCCCAAGAACAAGTTATTGGGTCAAACCCAAATGGGTTGGGCTAGGCCCGATAAGGTCAAGGGGTTTTGGAACGGGATCCTAAAACATAACGGGTTATGTTTGTTATTTATTAAAACTAGACCGAGCCGTAGACCAAAATGGATGTTTGTTTGTGGTTGATGATTGTAATTGTAATTAATTATTCAAGTTTCGGTTTGTAATAATTAATTAGGGGCAGTTTTGTAATTTTGTAATTATTTATTTATATGGGTATGTAATAAATAGATTATTTGTAATATCTTTATTTTATAGAATAAAAAATGTATTAGGACATTTGGTTTTGTAAAATTAAAGAAGATTGCAAAATTGGAAGTTTGGGCCTTATTGGGCCGGGTATGGTGATAATGGGCCTCACAAGCCCATTAAGGGGATTCAAGCCCAAAAGGACCTAAGCCCACCAATTGAGCCCAAATGGAAGCTTATGGAAGCTAAGGCCCAAGTTCAAGCCCAATGGATTACAACGGGGTTGAAGAAGATGCTTGACGCATTTGGATGCGGGATCAAGTGGGAGCTACAACATCCATGTGTCGTGTGTCCCTTAGGATCTGACCTAAGACACACACTTGTTTTGGCTAACAAGTGTGGTCTAACTTAGTGGCTCGTGTCTAGTATAATTGTGTATGCTTGTTAATTGATTGTTTGATTGTGTGGTTGTTAGATATTAGGATATCAACTTCGTCACATAGAATTAATTAACAAAGCATAAAACGGGTTCTAACAATTATCGGTAATCACGTGACACGTAGTTTAATAAAATGGATTTATTAACTAGCCGTCTCACGCCCATAATAAAATGGTTTTATTATAAATTAGAATTTTGAAAATGGTTTCAAAATAATCATGTTACTAAATGCATGTTAGAACATGATTTAAAGTTTTACAACTAGAATTATTAAAACTAAAAATCCCTTTTAAAATTAAGGATAACAAGTTAAACACCATCCTTTTGTATAACGCTTAACATATTAGTAAGCTCCTAGTGGGAAAAAGGTCACCTAACCGCGTAGAGTAAATTAATATGTTGAGGTAATATTGGCATATAAATGGGAAAAAGGTCACCTAACCATTTGTATGTTGATATTACAAGTTGATACAAGTAGGACGACTTAAATTAGAACCATGTGAAGAGGGTCACCCAAGCATGGGGTCTAATAGGTGTTGATGGGATAAACATGCCGACACGAAATATGATTTCGAACCGGTCCCATAAACTCTAGAAGTTGCAAAAGGGTTTGCAATTGTTATGAATAACTACCTTGATAAACCGACAATGGGAAAAAGGTCACCTAACCGGAGTCGGGTTTATCGTTGGATTCTAGATTTTAATTATTAATTATATTTGGTATATATAAAAGGGTATTAATAATTAAAATAAGTAAAACACTAAAATGAACTTAATTAAAATTCTGCAGATGGCCGCACACGTCGACGACAACATAATCCCTAACGTCCAAAATGTATCTCTCCGATCTATTCTCGCTAAAGACCGTCTTAATCACAATAACTTTTCGGATTGGTTTCGAAATTTAAGGATTGTTCTAAAACAAGAAAAATTATATCATGTTTTGGAAACACCTATCCCCAACGAACCGGAAGAGGGAAGTGAGGTCGAATACATGAATTGGGTCCAGCACACGGAAGATTCCATTCAAGTGTCATGCCTCATGTTGGCGACTATGGTTCCCAAAATCCAAAAGGATTTCGAAAACCATAATGCGTACGACATGATTACTCAACTTAAGGAAATGTTCCTTAAGCAATCGAGGGTTGAAAGGTTCGAAACGGTTCGAGCCTTGCATGCATGTAGAATGGATGATAATCAACCAGTTTCAACTTATGTACTTAAGATGAAAAGTTACATTGATCACCTCGCCAAGCTCAATTGTCCCATCTCAAAAGAGTTAGCAACGGATTTGATCCTTAACTCTTTGTCGAAAAGGTTCGACACTTTCGTGTTAAATTATAACATGAATGGGTGGGACAAAAACATTGGAGAACTTCACTCAATGCTTAAAACAGCCGAGGCGAGCATGGGTAAAAGGGTTTTACCCGTGTTTGCGATCAATGAAGGTGGATCCAAGAATCGATCTCAGCCCAATCCTAAGGCTAAGGTAGCAAAAAGAAAGGGTCCTCCTGTGCATCTTAAGGGTAAGGGCAAGGCACCGGTTATGGCAAAGAAACAAAAGGTTGTGGAACCGAGGGGTCATAAGGATGATCCTTGTTTTGGTTGTGGGGAGACCGGACATTGGAAACGCAATTGCCCGGTCTACCTAAAGGAGCTAAGAGACAAGAGGAATGCGGGGCATGCCTCGGGTAATGTCTTTATGATTAATATTGAGCTAAATCTTATTTCTTCTAACACATGGGTATTGGATACCGGATGTGGAACTCACATTTGCAATTGGTTGCAGGGGTTCAAAAGGAATGAAGACTTAAAGAAGGGCGAAGTGAGTCTTTTCATGGCAACGGTGCAAGGGTGCACGTGGTCGCTAGAGGAGACTTCACTTTATCGCTTCCAAGTGGTTTGGAAGTTGTTTTGAGGAATGTTTTGTATGCTCCTAGTTTGACTAGGAACATTATTTCCGTGCACCTTCTTAGACAATGTAATTTTGACTTTAAATTTGTAAAATCAGAAATGCATGTATCATCTAATGGTATCTTTTATTTTAAAGCTGTACCAAATAACGGTATTTATGAATTGGTTCATGATAATACCTCAAATAGCTCATTATATCAAACTTCCACCAAAAGA
The DNA here is from genome assembly GCF_021521415.1 of Bidens hawaiensis. NCBI lineage: Eukaryota > Viridiplantae > Streptophyta > Magnoliopsida > Asterales > Asteraceae > Bidens > Bidens hawaiensis. The sequence continues at coordinate 54,586 of NW_027495222.1, read as the reverse complement.
CTCAAAAAGGATTTGAGTGATTCCTACATTTGGCATTGTCGCCTTGGACACATAAACAAGAATCGTGTAAATACTCTCCAAAAGAATGGTCTTTTGAAAACAAACAAGTTAGGTTCGTTTGATGAGTGTGAATCTTGTATTCAAGGCAAGATGACCAAAGAGCCTTTCAAAGGTACAAATGAAAGGGTAAGGACTTGTTAGGTATCATACATACGGATGTATGCGGACTTCTCAAGCCCACTAGTAGGAATAGTGAAAGGTACTTCATTACATTTACCGACAATTTTAGTCGATATGGGTATGTGTATCTAATGAAACACAAACATGAAGCCTTTGAAATGTTCAAGGAATTTCAAAATGAAGTACAAAATCAGCTCGACCGAACAATCAAGGTACTCTGCTCCGATAGAGGAGGCGAATACCTAAGTGATGCTTTTCAAAGTCATCTTAGAGATTGTGGAATTGTTTCACAGCTCACTCCTCCTGGTACTCCTCAACATAACGGAGTATCCGAGAGGAGGAATCGAACACTGTTGGACATGGTTCGATCAATGATGGCACGAAGCTCACTACCACCATCATTTTGGGGATATGCACTACTTACAGCAGCTCGTATTTTGAATATGGCCCCGACCAAAAAGGTGGATCGAACACCCTATGAAGTGTGGCATGGAAAGGTTCCATCCCTTTCATATTTAAGGGTATGGGGATGCAAAGTTTATGTTAAACGTGACACCCAAATAAGCTTGAGGCTCGATCCATCAAGTGTATCTTCATAGGATACCCAAAGGATGATATAGGATATATATTCTATGATCCTAGTGAACAAAGAGTGTTTGTTTCACGCAAAGGATACTTCTTAGAAACTAAGTTCCTTATGGAAGGACCTAGTAAAAGAGAGTGGAACTTGAAGAGGTTCAAGAATCACTGGATGATACACAGTTGGTCGATACTAGCTTTCAACACGAGGATGTTGAAGGTGATCAAATGGTTGATCATACACACGTTGCTCGCAGATCTAGTAGGGTTAGTCAACCTCCCGAGAGATATGGATTTCTCGTGGATGGTTGCTACTTGGTCGATTCGGATGAACCGATCTCCTACAAAGATGCTATGTCACAACCTGATTGTGAAAAATGGCTTGAAGCCATGAGCCCCGAGATGCAATCCATGCACGATAACCAAGTTTGGGAATTGGTTGATCGTCCACTTAACTCCAAACTGGTTGGATGTAAGTGGGTCTTCAAGAAGAAGACCGATATGCATGGAAATCTAGATACTTACAAAGCACGACTTGTAGCAAAAGGTTTCACACAAACTCAAGGGATTGATTATGATGAAACCTTCTCGCTGGTTGCGATGCTTAAGTCGATCAGGATATTATTTGCCATTGCAGCTCATTTTGATTATGAGATATGGCAGATGGATGTCAAGACCGCTTTTCTTAATGGATATCTTAAGGAAGATGTCCATATGGTTCAGCCTGAAGGTTGTCGATCCATCTAATCCTGACAAAGTATGTAAGTTAAGGAAATCAATCTACGGGTTGAAACAAGCATCACGGATGTGGAATCATCGTTTTAATGAAGAAATCAAAGCGTTTGGTTTCGTCCAAAACGGTGATGAGGCGTGTGTGTATAAATGGGCTAGTGGGAGTATAGTCATGTTCCTTATTTTGTATGTCGATGATATACTTTTATTTGGAATTGATATACCAAGTATGGAAAGCGTTAAAGCGTGGTTAAGTAGTCGTTTCTCAATTAAGGATCTTGGAGAAGCGACATATATCTTGGGAATAAAGGTCTATAGGGATAGACAAAGGAAATTGATCGGACTCAATCAAAGTGCATACATTGATAAAATCCTGAAAAGGTTCAGGATGGAAAACTCTAAGAAAGGTTTGGTACCTATTCCTAGAGGAACCGTGTTAAGCTCATCCCAAAGTCCTAGCTCTAAGGAAGAGCAGGATAGGATGAAGCATGTTCCTTATGCTTCGGCAATAGGATCTATTATGTATGCAATGATGTGCACTAGACCGGACGTCTCGTATGCTTAAGCATAACGAGTAGATACCAGCACAACCCAGGTGACAGTCATTGGATGGCTGTCAAGAATATATTAAAATACCTTAGAAGGACTAAGGATATGTTTTTAATATATGGGTCTGGTGAGGAGGAACTCTTCGTAAAGGGTTACGTGGATGCGAGTTTCCAAAATGACCGAGATGATTCTCGGTCACAGTCGGGATATGTCTTCATTTTGAATGGAGGCGCTGTCTCTTGGAAGAGTTCGAAGCAGGATGTTGTCGCGTTATCCACTACAGAATCTGAGTACATCGCCGCTTCAATGGCAGCCCAAGAGGCTGCATGGATGAAAAAGTTCATCATGGATCTAGGGATTATCTCTACCATTCAGGAGCCCCTAGAGATATTCTGTGACAATCAGGGTGCTATTGCACAGATCAAGGAGCCTCGTGCTCATCAGAAAACGAGGCACATTGAGCGCAGATTCAACTACATAAGGGATGAAGTTGAAAAGGGAAAGATATGTATTCATAAAGTTCATAACGATCAAAATATTGCGGACCCACTCACGAAGCTCCTCGATAGGCCAAAGCATGAGGGTCATGTTTGTGCATTAGGACTTCGGTATTCTAGTGAGTGGATTTAATCTGTGTTTAGTGTTTGTATAAGAACGAATGTAATGGGTATCTCATGAAAATTAATTATGTTTTAATTATTCAATGAGTTATGTTCTATATTTGCATGTTTAATCCATGAATGACTTATGTTGTTCTAAACGTCCGTAGTCGATCATACTAGTGGGAACAAGTATGAAGGTAAGACTATTATGAACCCGGATTGGTTGATATTCATGTGATGAATATAGGGCATAGGTTTGCCACCAAAGTTCATAGATATTTGTGGGATACAAATATTGGACTGACCCGCTCTCAAGGATCACTGCATGGAGTTAGTGTAACTGATCATAAGTAATCCTTGAGTAAAGGCGAGTATCATTGTGTCCTTTGACCTAAGATGCATATTGGATCTGGTCTTTCATCAAGTCTGATAACTTGACTCTCTTCTTTGTTATTTCGGTAACACGATAACGTGTAAGAAAGAGCTCAGATATCATACGAGATGTCAACAAGGGTGTATGCAGTCAAGATGGGATTTGTTCCTCTTATGTGTTGAGAGTTTAGATGTCTAAGGCCTGTTAAGTTAAATCATTGAGAGAATGATCACTCTGTGTCTCTTCGATTTGACAGGACATCTAGTAACAAAGGGATGTAGTGATAAGACTTACCTATATCATATCAAGTATGGACTTGAAGGGGATGATGTTATTGAATGGCACTTAGTCAAACACACTAGGGATGGTGACCTGTTGTTAGGCGGTATTCACCATTAGCATTAACTTCCTATGAGTCACGTGCAAGTGGGAGATTGTTGGAATACCGTATGCCCGAGACACATAATTAGGTTAATGTGGCTAGCCGTGTTTGATCCAAGTCGGGTCATACCCAATAACAAGTTAGACACACACCAATTATGTATTTGTTGAGATATGATCTATAAAACAAATACAGAACACAACACATTCAGAAATCGGGTTTCTGAATAATTACTTGAAAGTGTTAAATAAATTAATTGGTTAATTTATTTATTCAAATAATTATTATTGGAATGATTATTTAAACATGTGTTTTTTATAAAATGGTTTATAAAAGATGGGATGTTTATATATTTTATAAGGTATAAAATATATATTATTTAGACATGTATGCCTTACACCCCATACACTTGGTCAAAGTTGGTAAGGACTTGATGGAGGTTGAGTAACTTTTACTTGACCAAAAACCTAACTTAAGATATGAATGAGATATGATCTCATTTATAAAAAGTTCAACATACTTTCATGATATAATAAGTAACCACAACTTTCTCTTTCCCTCTAGCTTTTGGTTCGGCCGAAGTCAAGAAACAAAAGAGGTTCGAGTCTCGGTTTCTCGTGTTCAAGCTTCCTAACATAGCTCGGTGTGTGTTGGAGGCTCGGGGTATCTTCCGTTTGAGGATTTTCCCTTTGAAAGTCTAGCATCAACATCATCATCTTCTTCAACCATCAACTACATCTCTTAAGGAGTTAAGAATGTAAGTTTTACAAGCTTTGATAGTTTAGTTTTTCCGTATTATTTGATCCTTAGTCTCGGGTTTCTAATCTTAAGATTAATGGTAATCTTGAAACAAGAATAAAGGGTTATTCATAGATTAACACACATATGAGCTTGTAATATATATATGGATATATGTACATAAAGTTTATAGATAATCACGCTTCCGCCTTTTAATGACTAGTTAAATGATTAACTAAGTCTAAAATATCCATAGAAACCCAACAACATCTTGGTCCCTCCACTTTCAAATGTTACTTTTCTAGCTTAATTAACTAGTTCTAGCACATTGAGTTAACGTTTATAACAATGTTATCACATAACACATAAGTCTAACACATAATTATCACATAATTATTGTTTTGGCGTTTTTCGTTTATTCACCAATCGTTTGCGTCAACTCGTTTGCGTTTCGGTGCAAATCCCGAAAGACTACACATGCAGTAATTGTCAAGCTTCATTTAAACCCTAGTTTAAATGTAATGAGGTGTGCGTTATAGATTCAGTGATCTTTAAGTTTGAATTGACGGAGTTGAGTTAACGGAGTTAACCTGAAATTGACGATTGTCACCTTTAAACTACTAATAATATGAGATAAATAAAAGAAAACGCACTTAACTTGGGATGTGTCGGTAGGCTCAGCCTTGAAAATGAAAGGGCAATTTGATAAAATGGGTCGGAAATCTCTTGTGGGTAAAGCGTTTTGTCGGTGGAAAATAAGTAATGAAAGGTCGGGCCATACTCAAGCCTCAATTTTTGGTATGAAAAGTGGAAATACTATGAATTTTAAAATCTGAATACGTTATCATATGATGCTTGGGTAGGTTTAACATTAGAGTATGCCGTGTAGCCTGTGATATAAATCTTAAACTGCTAGTTTAGTGTTTTACACCTCATTGGTGTATGGTTTTATAACCTTAAATCCTGTATTGATGGGATGCTTCGGGTCCGGAGACCATGGGTCTATATGTAATCTATTCATCTGGGTATTCACAATTCCTAAGAGGGGTTGTGGATATTTAAAATTAAGCCAAAAAGAGCAAACCCTATTTAAGTCTATAAACATGATCACAAAAGTACAAAAGTACAAATACACTACAAACTTGATCATCCACGCTGTTAGCCATGTGGGGTCCCCTTGCTCGCGTCTCATTACCATTAAGAAACGGACCACAAGGGACACGCTTCATGTAAGCCCTACAGATGAAATTTTGCATGCTCACCTATGGTGATGGGTTCGGGGTATTGCTTGATAACGGGTGTATGTCATGTTGTGGGGAACACTAGCTATTAATTAATTGAACCTTAATCGTATCTAATGGATGCTTGGTAGACTTTGATGTTTAAGCTTAGGTGGATAAACCCTTGATCGTCTTAACTATTCATGAAAAAATAGAGAAACAAAAGTTTTAAATCTGCTAATTTTAAGGTTTAAGTCAAGTTGGGGTGGTCTGGTCCGGTAAAAGCTGAAAATAAGCGGGTCTTAATTGTGTAAACCACTGAGTAAAAATTTTCGGATCTTATTTGTCCCGGTAAAGTTTAAGGCATGGGTTTAAGTGGACAACAATGTCTGTGATCGCGGTTTTTGCGTTCTTCTAAGCTTTAAAAATTAACCTATGTGTTTGTTTAACTGTATATTCCGATTCTGATCCAACTGCATTAGACTTTTTTAGGGACGAAAAAAGAGTAAGTGTTGTGATATTTGATATACGTCTATTTATACATCTAGAATCCCTTGTAAAGTTTTGTTTCTTTAATGTTTTGAGTTCGGTTTAGTTCGTGTTTCGTTTATTTTATATTAAATTAGGTTTTGAGTCAAGTTTATATTCATTTATCATGTTTTAAATCGTTTGGTGTCTATCATGTTAAACTTAATTCATTCTATCATTTCATGCGAAGCTTATGTTCGTTTTATTCGTCAACGGTTACATGATTACTTCACTTAAGAGTTTTGATTTATTTTCATGTAGTTGGTGGCTTGGTGATCAAGGGATAGAAGGTCTAGAAGTTTCTATGCATTACTTGGAGTTCAAGAAAGAGTTTTAACAAGTTATATCAAGAAATAATAAAAAATTGGGGAACTCCTCCCTTGAGCACGCCGCGCCGCGCGGAGCCCAATGCAAAGGGGGCCGTGCGGCGCCTAGAGCCCCCTGGTCAGCCATTTTTCGCAAGCCCAAGTCCGGTACTCAGTTATATAAACATCTTTTGCAAACCTAAACAAAGAGAGAAGTTGGCAGCCAATTTTCTAAGGATTTAAGCTAAGTTTGGAGAAGTTTTGGAGGCTAGAAATCAAGGAGCATCATAGAGATTTCATACAAGTGTTCAAGGGTCGATTAAGAATGGTTATTTCGTTCTTTTTCATCATCCTTGTTCATTACCATTCATGATGTTTCTCCTTGTTCTTTGGTTTAGTTATTTATCTTTGTTTATGACTATGCAAGGCTAGACTTCGTGTCTACCTAGGTTTGATGAACATGTTTGATGCATGTTTCTTGCTTTGGACAATTGATTTGATTATGGTTTCGTTATTTTAATAGTAAAAGACTTGATTTTGCTTTCATGATGCATATGAATGTTTATTATCTTTATTGATTGTTAATTCTAGCTTCACATAGATCTTATGTCTCTTGACCGTGTTCTTTAGATTTAGGGTTTATGTTTAATCATTACTTGGTGTTTTGATTATTGTGGTTGAATAGGCCTATTAGATCATAGAAGCTAGTTGATAGTCGGTTAGGGTTTTAAATGTTTTGCTAAATTCTAAAAGTTGTAAGGTGAGGAGTTGTTCGTGTGTCTTGGTCAATCGCATGCTAGGATAGATTGTGACAATATTCTTGCTTAGTGCGTTGATCCTTGTTCATGATGTCGTGTTTAGCCTATCAAGTTATCTAGGGTTTAGTGTTTCGTAAGATTGCTTGATTTAGATACTATTAATTAACTCTATTTGATAACCGTGAGGAAATCAATATAACTGTTTGCTTAATAATCTAATAATCAATCTTTGGGATGTCTTTTGATTCAGTCAAGGGTCCTTTAGGGTTTGTTAGATAAATACGTTTAGAAATCAGTTTTCATAATCATGTTATTTGTCCACTACTTGATGATTGTTAATACATGGGATTCTTACCTAGGTAGATTTCTTCTCTGATTGCTTTCGATCTTGTGTTTAATTGCTTGTTTCTCGTTTGCTTTCTTAGTTAAATCTTAATTTAAAAACCCCCCTTTAAACATTAATAATATATAGTCGTGTTGTAAGTCGAGTCTAATTAGCTAATTAATGTAATTTATAGAGTCATGTGGGTTCGATATTCAGGACTAACTTAGCTTTAGTACAATTGATCAGTTCACTTGCCGGTGTTTTGTGTAGTTGAGTCTTAAGTCTAGCTTTTATTACTTGTTTAGTTTAGTTAATATTTAATTGACTGTTTTCACCACATCAATAACGAAGGACAGAGTTGCTGACGTCAGAATCCAATCGAATTGTACTCAGCTCACGTCATTCTTCATCTTCAGATAATCAACAAACAACAACGCTTCTTCACCCAAATAGCAACAAATCAGCTCTGATACCACTTGTATGTCCCGCATATGATCACTCAAACTCACAATTAATGTCACAACCCACACAATGATGTGTCGACAAGAGAGTTAACGAATTTGCTATTTAGGGTAAGAATAGATGTTTGTTAACATCGGAATCACTAATAAGACTATTTATTGCTTAAAGATTGTTAAATGTAATAGACACAAGCATTAACTCAAAAGATCTCCATTTATTGAAAGATTCATACAAATATAAATCAATTAGGGTTTTCATAAGGAATGTTTATCCGTACTAATCTTAGGACATCCGTCACACTCAAATCAGGAATATTTAGTAGGTCTGAAGAGTGTAAAGTTGAAAATCCGTGGTAGACGTGCCCTAAAATATTCTATTTATAGGCCTGCCACCACCTGACAGCTGTCTTGCCTTCTGGAAACCCTAATGATTGATACATAATCATAAAACATATTACAAAACATTCTACGTGTAAAACAGGTCTTCGAGTAAGCTTTGCAGCTGTTTGTCATCTTCGAGCAGACTTGGTAACCAAAGTGTGCTGGGAACAGTTCTACGGGTAGACTTTACTTAGAATATTTTCCTTAAAAAATATTCACCTAGAAGACTTCAGTCTTCTTGACCATAGCAAAATTTGCTCTATATGGTCCTACGAGCAAATTGTTCTTCATGAATCCCTTCAACTCTTTGTTAAAAGATAACTTATTGAACAAACTAAAGTGTGCTGGTAACACTGTTTGAGTTGTGATGGTAGCACAGTAGCTTTCTCGATGTTGAACCTTGCGAGAGAAAGTACTTAGAATATTTCTTGATAAACTTTCTTCAAGCATGCTCGGAGTATTGTTTATTGTAGAAACCTTGCTAGATCTTCCAATTACCTGGATTCATAAGCTTGGTTCAGTCAAGGTTTGCTGGAAAGAAAACTGTGCTCGACTTGAAGAACACCTTTGTTAGACGAAGTGAACCCTGTTCGGATTAACACTTAAGAAGAATTCAAGAAGATAACCTTGCCTGAAAGGCAAAATACCTTGCTCAGTTAAGTAAAAGCTTGCTTGGAGGCCTAATTGTGCTCGGTATTCATACTTAGCCTTTTTCCTTGAGAGGTTGAGAAGATTCTAATCTTCCTTTAAGCATTTTCTCATCTGAACAAAAGCATTGTTCTTGGGATACCAAATAACCAAGTCAGGCTTTCCTTTCAGGTATCTAAAGATTCTCTTGACAACAGTCATATGAGATACTTTAGGATTTTCTTGGAATCTTGCACAAACACAAACAACAAAAATGGTATATGGTCTTGAAGCAGTCAGATACATCAGTGATCCAATCTTAGCTCTATATTCTGTTGATCCACAGGCTCCCCCGTTTCATCAGCTACCATATTCTCATGTGTGTCCATTGGAGAAGAAGCATTTTTCAAGTCTTGGCATTTAAACTTATTCAAGATGTAGGGTTTTCTTTTCTACAAAATCTCATAAGGAGTTTTGTCTTGTATTTTGTTGAGAAGGACCTTGTTTTGGACATAACATGTAGTGTTAATTACCTCAGCCCAAAAAGTTACAGGAAAGTAAGCATCTGCAAGCATGGTCCTTGCAGCCTCAATTAATGTTCTATTCCTTCTTTCTGCAACACCATTTTGTTCTGGAATTCTAGCGACACTGAATTTTTGGAATATTCCTTTAGCTCGACAAAATTTAGTCATTGTCCCATTCTTGAACTCAGAATCATTGTCACTTATCATAACCTTAACCCTTGCATCCCACTGATTCTCAATCTTGATTACACAACTTTTGATCATCTTTGCAGCTTCATCTTTTGAACTAAGAAGGTATACCCATGTATATCTTGAATAGTCATCTATTGTCACTAAACAATACCTATTTTTGCCAACACTTGGAACACTCACAGGACCAAAAAGATCCATATGAAGCATTTCAAGTACTTGTTCAATGGAGTTTATGAGTTTTGTTTTGTGAGATGATTTATATTGCTTTCCATTTTGAAATGAAATGCTTTTATCATCTAGTTTGAACTCTCTTGTTTGTAAACCAATAACAAGTTCACCTTTAACAAGTTTGTTCATGTTCTTTAGATTCACATGACACAACTTTTTGTGCTAATGTTTTGTTTCATTCTCAGAAGCTTTGGAGACAAAGCTTGTTCCACATCTAGATTTGGCATCTTTCATTCTTAGTTCATATAAGTTTCCATTTCTAGGGGCCATCATCATAATCATATCACGTGTAATAACAAACTCAGGTTTCAAAATGAAATAGTGAGATTCATCAAATCCAACTTTATAACCTTTATCACACATGTGTGAAATGCTCAAAAGGTTGCACATTTGTGAAAACTTGATACATTTCATAATTAAACATGAAAATTTACCCTAACACTCGGATTTTCATCACGAACAAGAATCTATCATCAATTTAACTTAATTTGTACTGAATCATCATGAATCCGAGAAAATAGTATCTTGTTCATCAATGGTGAACCTTCAATTCACCATAAATAACCTCAAAATCAACAGGAGACTTCCGAATTCATCAATAAACCTTAATCAGCCCTTAATTCAATAAATAATACATGAATTTGATCCAAATCTGACCAAACCAAACCAACACCCGATGAACACGAAGAACACCATCTAAGATCTGAATCATACCTTAAATTGATGCATCAAGAGCAGTCGTCTGCTTTGATACCAATTATTGAAACGTTATACGAGCCAAGATCTAGCCGCTAACACAATAAATCAATACGTTAAATAAATAATTTATTGATAATTTATGGATGAATACATTATTGGTGGATAAGTTTCATCTAGAGAGAATCCAACATGGTAACGGTATGGATAAATTAAGCACGGATCTCACCTATACAATGAACAGGAGCTACCTATATAGGCCTTCAGCTCCCATTCGTTAAGTTAACGAATAGCTAGTCAACTAGCGAATGGCCATTTTACATTAAAGCCTAATGACAAAACTACCCCTAGCGGACAACAAATCGTGCACTAACACAGACCTTACACATGAAAAACATTATCAAATGCGACTTTCCCATTTGTGAGAATGCCCTTGCCCACAATCTTCCCTCCATTTTCATCACTACCAAAAGCAATTGGGCCTTAAAACTTCCCTTCATAGTTAACCAATGATCTCTTATCACAGGTCATGTGCCTGGACAATACACTATCCATATACAATAAATCATTCACATATGTGGATTGTTCCTACACAATTCAAAAGAAAGTGATCAATTAAGTGATGAATCACAAGCTATTTCAGCTTGCAAGTCATCAGCACCATCCTCATTAGTTGCAATTGGTTTGGGATCCTCATTAGCTAATTCACAAGACTCATCAGTCTAATAATTAGTTTCAAATGAGTTTCCAACATAGGGAATTATGCTTGGGCATTTTTCAATTACACTCTCCCTTTTGGTAATTATCATCTGAGCTTCAAATTTAGGCTTCCACAAAAACCCATGTTGTTCATAACCATGCTTCATTAGAAACTTTTCATCACCAGTAAGTTCATTTCCTTTCACTCTTTTGAAGATTTTCTTTTTCAACTTACTTTTTCTTTAATTGGTTCTGGATTTTCATAATCAACAGACTTCTCAAAGTCATGAGACTTAACATATTGACGTTTGATGAATATCTTGGTAATCAAACTTCTTTTCTTATCAACTATCTCAACATTTTGAACGTGAGAATCATCTCTTCTTCCCCTTGTTCAAATACTCAGTGTATTCATCTTTTAAAACGCAAAATCTTGTATAAACGTAGTATGGTCTGGAACACAAAATGGTTCAGGAGAGAACCTATCTTGACAGGAATCAATGTGATGACCATAAAAATAACAGATTTTGCACCAAACTTGACCTTTGAAACTTGTACCTGAGTTTCCCCTTTAAAATCTTTCACTTGGTCTTGGGGGATCAACTCCAATGGTCTTTTTATGAGTAAGTTGGCCATCAAAGTTGATTAAGAATGTTAAAAATTCCTCAGTCTTTACATCTTCTCTTTTCACTGAACTCTTAACAAAGGTTACCTTTTCCAATTTGATTGGACTTTCACTCTTTTCACTTCTAGGTCTCAACCATTTTCTGGTATAATCTTCCATCCTTTCCATCTCCCACATCAAATAATTTATGATTGGAGAACACATAGATTGATAGAAAATGATCATCACTTTTGAAGACTTCATCATTCTTCTTATTAACTTAGATACTTGATTTCTTAGATGACCCTTTGCTTTTCTAAATGTCATTGTTTTTATTACTCTTAGACCCTCCACATATATCAAAATATTTGGACAAAATTACAGAAATTGTCCTTTATGTTTACACCAAATTTCAGTGGTTGTCCTTTATCTTTAAAAGTAACAAAATTTGTACTTTACGTTTCCAGATGTTACACTGTTTGTCCTTTAGCCCTAACCCAGTTAGTTTCTCTTGTTAACTCAGGTCACATGCCTTGCACATGAGGGCAAATTGGTACGTTTACCCAATTAATTAAAAACCATTATAATATCCATTTATAGAAGTATAAATATAAATGTAAATATATATGTATATATCTCTTTCTTCTTCAGTAGCCGCCACCACCAGGTGCCACCATCAACCTCCGGAAACCACCACCACTAGACCACCGAACCATAACCACAACCACACCACCTTACCAGTAACAGTGAGGTATGGAACTTCTAGAAGCCATTACAATAGAATCTCAAACTCACAATTCTAACTCGTGGAATAAAATATGCAAATGAAAACATTGGGCTTTTCATCATAATGTAAAGACAGATCGATTGGCATAAAACTTACTTCGAACGGTGCTCTAATCGACAATGTTGGAATTCGCCAGAGACGCACAGCAGCGGTGGCTAACAAGACGCATCTGGGTTCAAGTTTTCGACAAACTTTTGTTGCCCTAACTCTTACTGGATAGTAATCGAAAATCAACGTATCTGGACTCAATTTATCCACATATCTTGTACTTAATTAGATCTGGTAAGTTGAAGGTGGAGGTGGTGGGTTGTTGATGGTGGTGGTGGGATTGTATATGTAGAAGAGAGAGAGAGAGGAGAGAGAGAAAGTTTGTTTATATATATATATATAATCCTTTAATTAATTATTATTATTATTTAAAATTACAGGTAAAATATCTAATTTTCCCTCATGTGCAAGTCATGTGACCTGAGTTAACAAGAAAAACTAACTGGGTTAGGGATAAACGACAAATGGTGTAACATATGGAAACATAAAGTACAGATATTGTTACTTCTAAAGATAAAGGACAACCACTGAAATTAGATTCAAACATAAAGGACAATTTTTGTAATTATGTCAAAGATTTGTGTTCTTTCCTCATCTGCTCATGGTGTTTCCTCATCTTTGGAGTAATTTTTGATAACCAAGGAATCTTGTCCAATGAACTTTTCTTACTCTTGTTAGTTCCTTTCAAACTTCCACAACTTGAGAATTGATCATTTCACACACTAGAGTTATCTTTACTTGACACATTGTACTCTTGATCTTTCACAGAAACTTGAATTACAATAGATCTTTCAACTAACTTCTCTTTTAATTTAACAGTTTTCACCAAAAATTCTCCTTCCTCATTAACATCAACCATCTTATAATTCTCAATAAATTCTTCTTTTTCTTCAAATACCTTCTTGAACTGTTCAATGTATGCTTCTCTATTCTTCTTGTCAACTTTAAATGAATAATTGTCATTAAAGGGTGGTGGAACAACTTTATACTTATCCTCTTCTTTAATCTTCTTCAATTATTCACAAATGTTACCAGTTGACACAAGATTTTAAAGAAAACTTCAACTTGAAGTTAAGTTTTCTTTAGCTTTTCTTCAAGATACATTTTCTTTAAACCATCTATCTCTATGGTTATTTCAGTCATTTCATACACATTAATTGTACTCTGCTTCTTAAAACATTCATTTTTCAACTGACCAATCTCCTTTCTCAATATATCATTCATTTCAAGTAATTCAGAAGTTATGAGATTTGAATGTACCTGTGATGTTGAAGATTTAGCATGATTGCTCTAGTCAAACAAACCATCTTATGGTTGTTGAGCTACAATGACATTCCCTTGGTTTCTAAGCGGAGTGATATTGTTTCTATTTTGATTTGTAGGAGCTTGAGGAGGGACCTGTTGATTTCTTTGAAAGGGTTGTTTTTTAGGGATGCTTTATTGTCGGTTATGTTGTTGGAAGTTATTGTTGTTATAGAATTGTCTATGTTTTTTACCTTGAGCTTTCTGATATTGGAATTGATTTCTCTGATGGTTGTTGTTTTGAAACTGTCTAGGTTGGTTACATTCTCTTGCAAAATGACCAGGTTGTTAACATTTATAGCAGATTGCCTTGGACTTATCAAATCGAATCCTGTCACTTGGTCAATGTAGACCTGCCAGTTCTGTTGTACAGTCTCTTGCCTCTCACAGCCAACATTGCAGCTTACCACTTAAGATCCATGTCTTCCAAATCATCAGCATCAATTTCCACCAGATCCTCTTGCACCACACTTGTATGAATCAATTTTTTAGCCATGAAGGCATTGTATGATTCAGTGAACATTGAGAATATTGCAAGATATTCATTTCCTTGATTGGTGTTTCCTGGAACATAAGGAGCATGTTCACTTTCCATTGAAGATGTATCACCATCATCCAACTTCTGAACATTAAACCTTTGTTGTCTACTTTGGCTTCCATGTTGGTTTGCCATAAACACTCTTGGAGTCTCAAAATTGTATTCACTTGGTTCTATGATGATGGGAATTTGTTTTTGATTCTTGGTTGACAAGTTTCCCATTGCAGAATTAGAGCATTAGCAACTTGAAACCTTGGTTTATCTTCTTTTATTATGTGATTTTCAATCATCTCATGCACTGCTGCTTGCAGAAAACAAATAACATCATCCAACTTGAAATTTGGGAAGTTAGCCTTTTCCTTCATAAACTTGCTAGATGTGTACCATTCACTAGATAAAGAACAAAGAAGCTTCTTGTTTAGATCAAAATCAATGTTAGGTAGATCAGTTGTTTTGATTTCATTACCTATTGAAAAAAATCTTTGCAATACAGATTTCAACCTTTCTCATTCTCTAAACTTGAATCTGTCAAGTTGTTTCTTTAATATATCTTTCTTGATGTCCTTTAACTCAGTATTTCAAACATCTCTACCACATCATAAAACATGACTTTTGCAGTTGTGTGATGATTCACACTTGTCAATATTTCTAATGACAGGCCTAGCTTCAACATGGAGAGTGCCTTTTCATCCTTTTTCCTCATTTGTCTCTCAATGACTTGATTTTTGTTTGCACCTTCAGTTGGAACATAGGGACCATTCTTAATGGAGTTCCACATTTCAATATCATTGTAGCAAACGACAGCCTCTAACAGGACTTTCCACTTGATGTTGCTTTCTTGAGCTAACAATATTGGAATCTTGTTAGTAGACACCTCTTGGTCATCCATTTGTTCAGAAATGTTTTTGGTATTTTTTAATAATTTATGAAATGAAAATTACTTAATAACTTCAAAAAACATTGAAAAATATCGGATCTTAGGATAAAAACATTAAATCTGATGAAAACAGATGGAATAAACCAAGATCTGAGATTAGAATACTTTTAAACCTTAGATGATTATAGATCTGAAAAATGAAAAAACAGAGCAGCTGGCGTCACAATTCAATAGAACAGTTCTCCACTGACGTCATCATCTTTTTCTTCAAAATCATGTAATATTCAGTAGACAGCTTTACAAGTAGCAACAAATAGGTATTCACAAGAGCAATACGAAGCTCTGATACCACTTGTCAAGATCTATTATTCACTTATCAACATCGTAACCAACAACTAAATGTTGACAAGACGGTTACGAAGATACTTATGTGAAAACTCATTGAATATCAAAGGCGGAATCAATGATATTCAATGATGTTGCTTAAAGAACACAAAGATGACAAAACATACAAGTCACTTAAAAGATTTCCATTAATATTAACTCAAAATACAAGAAAAATCTTTAGGGTTTCTAGGTGGAATGTCAGGTGGAGGCTACTTTCCGTATGAAATATTCCGTTTGCTCAGAAAGTGTAATCATCCATCAAATCACTTGATTTTTGTTTGCACTCTCTCACCTTCGCACACTCATATATGTAACCTAGACTTTCGTTAAATAGGCACACCAGACACCTTCTAAAAACCCTAATGATTGTTACATAACATATTCAAACATACAAAATATTACAAGTGTAAATAGGTATTCGAGTAAGCTTTGTCTTTTTCGAGCATACCTTATAAACCTTAAGTGTGCTGGAACATTTCTCCTGAACAAGCTTTTACTTAGAATATTTACAATATTCTTCAACCAAAATTCAAACTTCATGATAATATCAAACTTTTCTCGATAATATCCTACGAGCAAACTTGTTCTTCTTGATCTCTTCAACCTTTTGTTGATAACTTATTCTAGCAATCTAAGTGTGCTGGTGACACTATAGCTTGCTTGAGGTTGAACCTTGATCGTAGAAGTCCTTACAGTAATTCCATAATAACTTACTACAAGTATGCTTGAGATCAGTTTATTGAAACCATGCTCGACCCACCAAATTACTTGGTTTAAGCTCGGTTAAGTCAAGGGTCTGCTCTAAAACAAAACTTGCTCGACTGAAGAACAACCTTGCTTGATGAAGTGTAGCTTGCTTGAACTAACACTTAGAAGAATTCCAGAAGATAACCTTGCTCGATGTAAGATACCTTGCTTGAATAAGTTCTAGGCTTGCTCGAAGTGCCTAGTTTGCTCGAATTCTATGCCCTGATAGCTCCAAGGGGAAATCTTAGTATCAAAATTAGCCACAGATTCCTATTATTAAAAAGCATAATGACTGTAATGATGAAACTCCTAGAGTTTATATGGTAAGTCAAGCTTCAGGCAGCCAAATTGGACAATAAAGATTCAATGTCCAAATGATAGATGATGGTGATACCTCTTCTATGGCCAGTGGACATGCTCCATATGTTCCTAGTAGTTCAGCTCATGGAAATGAATATCAAGCTTTATCTTCTACGTTTATTGAATTCTATAATGCATTTGTGGCCAATAACTTGATTCACACAAGTGTTGTAAAAGATGATTTGAAACAGACTAATGTAGATGATCTTGAAGATATGGATTTAAAATGGCTAACAGCCATGTTGTCTTTGAGAAGAAAAAGGTTGTATAACAGGACTGGGAGGTCTACATTCTCTGGTACAAATGATAGGATTTGATTTATGAATCCAAGGAAATATGCTACAATTGTCAACAACCTGGTCACTTTGCAAGAGAATGCAACCAACCAATACAACAACAACAACAACAACAAAATCAACAACAACAACAATAACAGCAGCAACAACAACAACAACAACAGCACCAACAGCAACAGCAACAACAGCAGCAACAACAACAACAATGGAATCAATATCAACATCACAAACAAGGTATTGGAAATCGAAAAACAATGGAGTCAGCAGCAAAGGCAGTTCAACAATAACAACTTTCAGTCTCAACAGAACAATCAACAAATTATTCCTTAACAGCAACAACCTAATCAAAGAAACCAACAGAATTATCCACAATGAAGTGGAAATTGGAATATAGCCAAGGAACCAAGGAAATGTTGTTTTAGCTCAACAACCTCAAGATGGGTTATTTGACTAGATTAATCATGCAGAAGAAATCAAAAAGGACAATGTAGCTTTCATGGCTAAAATAATTTAACAAGCTAAATCTTCAATATCTTAGGTACATTCCAATTACTCAATCGCATATTTACTTGATTTGAATTACTTATTAAGAAAAGAGATTAGAGAATTGCAAGGTGAGTGTTTCAAGAATGAAAGTATCACAAGAGTTAATTATAGAGAAGAGTCGTTGGTTCAAGCAAATAGCATTTGGGTTCAACACCTAGACATCTAAACAATATTACTATTTAGTTTGAATTTATAGTTTTCGCCATGAATTCATTATTTGAACTTATTTATTTTGTTTTGTTCTTGAGTATGGTTGTTGGCTAAACCCTTAGACCTCCTAGGCTTATATGATGAACTTTTGTTGACATTGGACTTTGGTTTGGACTTTTTTTTCCTTCTATGGATTTATGATTAAGTAAGAGGTTTACAAATTTTCTTCCGATGCATATGTGTGCTTAGGATTGTTTGACAAGTTTTATTGTTTCACAATTTCCATGGTGATTGTCTGTTATACAATAAAATTTTGTTAGGTCATCTACTGTGTGTTTTTTACTAGTTTGTGGTTGATTTGCAATAAAACCATAGGAACAATATTAATGAATCAAGTAGACCCAAGTGTGCTATTAATCTAAATAGCTGTAAGGTGATAGATTATGTGATAGGTCTTGGTTGATGAATTGCTAGAATTAGTTCACTGTAAGGAGTCCTTCTAGGTTTGGTTTATTTGCCTTGTCTATCTAGTTGAGTGAATTCTTTAAACTACCTTTGATTTCCGTGCTGTAAGGTACGGTTTCTTATAGAGGTACTTGTCATAAAATAAATTAGCGATCGTAACCGAGTCTAATTAAACCGGTAATTTTAATAGCATATTAGGATTGCATAGGTGTCATCTTGAGAGGTTCAATGGTCCAATTTGGTTTCCCATTAGGTGAATAGTTTAACATCCCGGTTCCAAAACTTAGCATTTTCCAAACATTTGATAATTGATGCATTAGGGATTCTAGCCTAGGTGGTTGTTCGTCCTGAATTAAGTCCAGGTTTAAGTCGCCTTAAGTTTTATTAATTAATTTTAATATTAGTTTAATCTTCGTGTTTAGAAAAACCCCACAATAAAAATAAGTAAATAGTCGTGTATGTAGTTGAGTCTAGTTTAATTAATTTACGTAATTTATAGAGTTTGTGGGTTCGATATCTGGACTTACTTAGCTATACTAGAGTTGACCAGTTCACTTGCCAGTTAGTAGTTTTTAGTTAAGTTAAAAGTCTAGAATTATTACTTAGTGTCTAGATTAGCATAATTTTAGTTAGAAATATTATATCTACTTTTAGCACATCAGAGCGTTTGTTAAACCAAACGGCACCACCAAAAATTCATAATGGCCATCCATTGTACGAAACGTGGTTTTGTGGATATCTTTTTGTGCCACCTGAATTTGATGGTAACCCGATCGAAGGTCAATTTTGGAGAAGATTGTTGCACCATTGAGTTCGCCTGGTAGCTCATCGTTTGTAGGACTTGGGAAACGATCACGAATTGTGACTGTGTTTAGGGCTAAATAGTCGACACAAAAGTGCCAAGTACAATCCTTTTGTTCACTAATAAGACAGGTGATGACAACGGGCTTTAGCTAGGTCGGATAATCCCATCGCGCAGCATCTCATCAATCAGTTGGGTCATCACTTGTTTATGAAAATAAGGGTATCGGTACGGTTTAACATTTACTGGTTAGTTTTCATTGAGTAAGGGTATATCGTGGTCATGGCCCGTGAATGTGTTAAGGTATGTGGGGTGTCAAAAACCGATTGAATTTTGTCAGTAAGTTTGTGATGATGGGGTCAGGATGTGATAATGCATCTGTAGAGGATGTTGTGGTATAGGGAGATTCCAAAAGTAAAGCATGAAGTGAAGCGATGGAACTACGAAGAAGCAAAAAAGATAATGAACTTGAAGTTACCTACTTTGTTATGGGTTCTCCTGTGAGGATTGGGTGCTTGCCATTGATAGTAAAGGAGATTTCGGGTACTGAAAAGTCGGCTATAATCGAGCCAAAGGTTCCCAACCAAGAGACACCAAGGACTACGTCCACACCTTGAACCGGGAAAACGAAGAATGGAACTTGAAAAGCGGCTTTTTGTAGTTGTAATGGAACGTTTGGACAATGTCCTTGACAATAAATGTGTCGGCCACTTCTCACCAAATTCGAAAATGGTTGTAATGTTTTTTGTTGATAGACCCAGCGTAGAGGAAATTCGCGTCTGCATAATATTGTGGGCACTACGATAATCAACCGTAACCGGAGTGCCGTTGATTTATCCCGTGATACGTAGGGTTTGTAAAGAGGACATACCAAAATAGGTGGCATCAGACAAGGACATAAAGTGTGGAGGTGCTATGTTATCCTGTTGCTGATCGGGGGGGTCATCAACTGAAGCAATTTGATCTTCATTATCCAAAATCAAAATGAATTGTGGCGGAGAACACTTGTGACCGGGGAAAAAAATTCCGGACAACAAAAGCATAAGCCTTCCTTTCGACGTTGTTGAATGGCTTACGGGGACAGTTTGGTGAATGGTAGGGGTTTGGTGTAACAATTCGGGTTTTCTCATTTTCATTTTGTAACCGTTACCCGACCCATTTCTATGTTCGGGTTATCCTATCAATAAAATACTACAACTATTGAGTTATTTAACTATTTTAATATTATTGTTTAGTAATTTATTAAATATATATATAACTTTTAACATAATACAATTTCCACCCTAAACCTATACTTTAACCCCTTTGTGTATCCCTATTCATACTACAAGGACTAATTTGCAATTTCTGTTTATATAATACCTAACCCATCAATTGAATCCATACCCGTGACCCTTTTTGCATATCCCTATACCCAATTAGTTGGCTTGCACCTTAATTCTCATCATTAACATGGAAAATGAATCAAGATTCTCGTAAATCATTCCCATTTTGGCTTACCGAAACTCGTTAATATGTAAATTCGATCAAACTGATACGGTGAGTTTTTAACTCCGCTTTTTACTTATTTTAATCCTTTTGGGGACATATGCGTAACTTAACTATTTCACTATTATATAGTATTCACAATTGTAACTGTTTAATCCTTGTGTGTATATCGGTTTAAAGTCTAACATGCTATTTGCTTATTTGCTTAATTGATCCTATTCGGAGAGGTCCATCATAATCTCAATAATAGTATGATCATACTACCGTCATTGTAGCCAATGACCACTTCTCAAGGCAATGGTTTTACCGACACTTATTATTTGCTCATTGGTTAAATTGCTTGTCTCACATGAACAATTTGCGGTTTCTTTTATATATTATATTATATCTCACATAACTGGTGTTTTACTCACTCAACCTCGTGTTGACAATATTATTTGTATTTTATACGCATATGCAGGTCATCGTGTGTACTGATGTTAGTGCACGGTTTTGTCATCTCGAGTCTTTGTAACTTATTGGTTGTAATTTATTATTACATTGATATAAGGTTATTTACGGAAAAACAAATAGTTCGTTATGTATATGCTAATTCGTTAAAGATGTTTAACGGATTAGCCAATTCGTTATATGTAATGTTCATTCGTTAAGGATGTTTAATTAATGGACTGTAATTCGTTATGTATGTTGCCCGTTCGTCATAGAATGTTGACGAATGGGGGTATAACGAATCACTCATTTTTTATGCTTTCCCTTTATGTTTATGTAAGTTAACGAATGGAGCCAATTCGTTACAGGATGTGTAACGAATTGGTCTCCATCCTCTATATAAGGTTGTGGTGCCTTACATAATTTAAGTATTGATTTATATTATTACCTCGAACCTCTGTTTATTCTCTCTCTCGATTCAATACTTCATTAATCTTATTATTACTATTACAATTACAACAACTATAATACATATATACTATAAGAGCATATCAATTAGCTAGATCTGAAAACTAGTCAATCTAATACGTTATGGATTGATTTAGATCTGAGATTAATTAGTATTCACAAGTGGTATCAGAGCTATCTGGTCGTTAGATTGCTCTTAGTTAATGTATTTTGATGTTGAATTTGTTAATTATGGACTGAATTGGTGTTGGATTGTGTTCAGTGTAGATTAAGGAAAGTGTGTGTGGATTGGATTGGATTATTGTGGTTAATTATGATGTTTTGGATTTGGATCTGAATGTGTACGGAACAGAGTATTGAATATTTGAAAATTGGTAATCGATTGTTTGATTAAGGAATATGGGATAGGTTTGGTTGTGTTCGCGGATTGATTATGAGTAGTTTGGCTTTTGATTTAGCCAAATTGGAGCTAAATTGAGGATGTATTACACGATTTTAGTTTGGGTTTTGGTAAGGATTGAATATGGAAATTTTCCAGATTTCTGGAAATTTAACTTTGAAGATTTGAAGTTTTGACGATTGCCCTACTTCGTTATGATCAATTCGTTATCAGTCCCTAACTGATTCATGCCACGTGTACAGTTTGTTGCAACTAAATAAC
The DNA here is from genome assembly GCF_021521415.1 of Bidens hawaiensis. Lineage (NCBI taxonomy): Eukaryota > Viridiplantae > Streptophyta > Magnoliopsida > Asterales > Asteraceae > Bidens > Bidens hawaiensis. Next base: position 32,552 of record NW_027495222.1, on the reverse strand, counting down.
AACCTATTCCGTAATTCACTGTAGCTAATTCGTGCTCTTTGATTCGTCCTTGATTCGTCTCTCTGATTCGTCTTTTATTCGTCACTTGGATTCGTTATTGACTCATCATTGATTTGTTAATCATTCGTTACAGTTAATTTGTTACTGGTTCGTTAAGATACTGTTCATGATTCATTATCCAGACTTCACTCAATTCGTTAAGTTACTGTTCCTAATTCGTCATCCATACATCACTTAATTCGTTAAAGAACACTGTTCCTGATTCGTTACTTAAATTTTCATTTTTAACCCTAAAGTTTGAATTTGTGTTAAGATTGAACTTTTATTTTAAAATGGCTGCTTTTATGCGTTGGCATCTCAGAACGTACTGATGCAACAAATGTTACATCTCTATGCGGAAATTGGATCTCACTCGAAATGTCCACGTTTGATGAATTTAGTGACTTTGCCAAATGGGAACCACGTTTTCGTGCACATCTTGGTTCTGGGTATCCTGATTTTTCTCATTGTCTTGAAGAGGTTTATACAGTTACAATGCCTGGTAGTGAGACTACGGGTTTTACTCCAAAAGCCTTTTCTCAGTACTCGAAAGAGGAAAAGAAAGCATTAGAGATTTAGACCAAAGCATACTCAACTCTAACTATGGCTTTACCTGATAACATATTTCATCAAGTTGGAAGTATTAAGATATGTGCTTCATTGTTTCAACACATTAAGATGAGAAGCATGGGAAACATGGAAGAAAGCAAGAAAATGATGTTGAAGTTTAAATTTAGAAACTTTAACTTATTAAGGGTGAGATTGTTGAAGACATGCTTACTCCTTTTAATCACTTGATAGCAGAAATGAACAAGTTGAAAATGGAACCTTCTGAATCTGACAAGATTGATGCTGTCAAAAATGCTTTACCGGGTTCATATTCAACATTTCTGATGGTGTTGAAAGAAAATAATTAATTAATGAATGAAGATCTAATAGCTTCTGAATTTATGCAAAAAGTGGAAACGAGAGAATATGATCTGAAATGTCAGAAATCTTCGAAAGAAACTCAGATCCAACTCTTTATGGAGGTTGTATGCCATTAAGTAGCACTGCATCTCTGATTACTGCATTTCTTACTCAAAACACACAAGAGGGATCACCGACTTATAGTGATCCTAGGTTTACTGATAATTCTGAAAGTTCTGGAGGATCTGTTCCTGCCAATAGTTTCATTTCACCACCAAATGTTTACATGAAAAAAGATGAACAAAATTTTTCTTTTCAGTGTGCTTTCATGACTTCGTATGAAAATTTGGTTGAAAGTAAGATTTCTTCGAGTGAACTAACTGATGAAGACTGTGACCAAATTGATCTAGGTGATTTGGAACTTATGGATCTTAAGTGGAACATGGCAATGATTGTGGCAAAAGTGAAGAAATTCAAGCAAAGAACTGGTAAAGATCTACCATCTCTAAACAAGAGAGTTGGTTTTGATAAGTTGAAATCAAGTATTATAATTGTCAAAAATTTGGTCATTTTGCCAAAGAGCGTGATAAGCCAAAGAAAGAGTATAATAGACCATGAAGCCAAGATAGAAGTTCTGGGAAAAAGGGTAATGATGTTGTTGATACGCCTTCTAGTGGTAAACCTTCTACTTCGGGATCACAAGCTCTTTTATCTTTTGTTGAAGGAACTGACTGGACTCAAATATTTTTATGCAACGATACTCAAAAAAACATGGCTAAGTTTAAGCTGAATGATAGATTTCAAGATGCAAGTGGGAATGAGTTGTCATCTGACAATGAAACGGAATCGAATTCTGATGATTCATATCATATGCAACCAACTTCTTTTGCATGCATGGCTGAAATTGACGAGGTTAGTTCTTCTTCCTTTTCTGTTAAATTATTTGCAAATGTGTCTTGTGTTGATTATGAAATTGTTAAGCCTAGGTTAGAATCGTTAAAAGAGCATAATGACCTATTGGTAAAAGAAATTGCTTCAATTAAGGATACATATAGACAATCACTAGAATCACAAATGAGATCTAAGGAGAAAATTGAATCATCGTCTACTAGTAATCATGACTTGAAGGCTGAATTGTCTGTCAAAATGTCAATTAATGATAAAAAATTCAAGAGATTTTAAAACATCAAACTAAAATAATTGAACATGAGAAGTGATAACGGTATAAACTAAAAGTGAGACGTATTCGAAGTGATAACGGTACGGAGTTCAAAAATACTGTATTGGATTTCTTTTGCATTTAGAAAGGAATTCACCGAGAATATAGTGCTCCGTACGTACCTCCACAGAATGGTGTTGCAGAAAGAAAGAATAGAACCTGGATTGAAGCGGCACGAACTATGTTAGCAGATTCTAAGCATTTTGTTCAATTCTGGGACGAGGCTGTGAATACTGCTTGCTACACGCTTAATCGTGTTTTGACTATGAAGAAGCTTCAAAAGACAAGCTGTGAACTTCTAAACAGGAAAAAGCCTAATTTAAAATATTTGGAGCCTTTTGGTTGTCCTTGTACTATGTTGAAGAAAGATGCGGGAAAATTTGAAAAAAAAGCGATTGAAGGTTATTTCATGGGTTACGCATCACCTATGAAACGTGTATTTAACTTTGCCTCTGGTTGTGTTGAAGAGTCGTACCATGTCGATTTTCAACAACGGTACACCACACCTCCCACTGGTAAAGAACCTGAATGGATCTTTGATTGAGTTTATTTAACTCATTCACTCAAATAGTTGACCAACTAGATGAGGACTTGGTACCTGCTTATTTAGAAGAACAATATTTACCTCCAAGATCTTCGGGTACTTATTATGACGATGTTCCTCATGATGATATTTCTGATACGTGATGTGATTTCTATCTCATCTGATGATAGTCAATTTGTTGATTCCTCCTCAGCTCCATTTTCAGAATCACATGAGATTGGTGAATCATCTGATGATGCTGAGGAGAAGTTAACTAATTTAACTGATAATGTTGTTGTGCCTGAGGATCCAACTCTTCAGATGCATTCATATCATCCACAGGACGACATCATTGGTGATCTTGATGTGGGGGTGTAAACTCGACATCAGATTGTTTCTTCTAGTGACAATAATGTATTATGTGCGTATGCGGATATGCATTCTTCGGTTATCATGAATCTCGCAAAATTTAATTGCTTCTTATCTCAAATTGAACCAACAAATGTTCGTATGGCTCTTGAAGATTCTTCATGGGTTGAGGCGATGCAAGAAGAATTCAAACAAAATGAGTTTGGGATCTCATTGATAAACCTGCTAGAGTTAAGAAACCTATTCCAACAAAATGGGTATTTAAGTGCAAAAAGGACGATCGTGGGATGATTGTAAGAAATAAAGCACGATTGGTTGTGCAAGGTTTTCATCAATAAGAAGGCATTGATTATACTGAAGTGTATGATCCAGTTGCTAGATTGGAGGCTATACGAATATTTTTAGCCTATGCGGCATTCAAAAATATTAAAGTTTACCAAATGGATGTCAGGAGCGCGTTTCTAAACGGGGAATTACATGAAGAAGTATTTGTTTTCCAGCCTCTTAGTTTTTGAAGATCCAGATTATCCTGACCCTGTTTACCGATTAAACAAGGCTCTTTATGGTTTACACCAAACCCCGAGAGCTTGGTACGACACTCTTGCTGACCATCTTATTGATAATGGCTACAAACGAGGAACTGCGGACTGTAGTTTATGTAAGGAATTTGAAAGGCGATGCAGACGAAGTTTGAAATGAGCATAATGGGGGAGATAAATTTCTTCTTAGGGTTGCAGGTTCATTAGTCTGACAATGGAATCTTCATTCATCAGACAAAATATGTGAACGATGTCTTGAGCCGATTCAAGATAATTGCCGGAAAAATCCCTTCGACGCCTCTTCCCGTGGGTCACAATTTGTCACCGGACGAATTGGAGGATATTGTTGATCCTACTCTTTACCGAGCTATGATTGGTTCTTTAATGTACTTAACTCTTCTCGTCCTGATATAATTTTTGTTGTTTGTTTGGTACCAATTGAGCCCCCCGATGACTCATCTAGCAGCGGATAAACTTATACTTTACTATCTGAAGGGTAATCCTGACACCGGGTTATGGTATCCCAAGGATGATAGTTTTGAACTTGTTGCGTTTACCGATTCTAATTATGGAGGATGCAATATCAATTTCAAAACGACTACAGCGGGTTGTCAATTTTTAGGAAGCCGCCTTGTTTTCTGGCAGTGTAAGAAGCAGACAATGGTCTCCACTTCAACCGCTAAGGCAGAATATGTGGCAGCCTCGAGTTGTTGTTCACAGGTCCTATGGATCCAACAACATCTGCGCGACAATGGTTTGAAGTTTCTTACTACTCCAATTTTAATTAATAACTCTGCTGCCATAAGTATCACCAAAAATCATGTGCAGCATTCAAAAACAAAACACACTAAAATTCGATATCATTTTATTCGAGACCGTTTTGAAAAGAAACTCATTGATATTGAAAAAGTGCACACGGATTTTCAACGCGCTGATCTGTTTACCAAGGCATTTGAAAAAACTCGTTTTAACTTTTTTCTTGGTCTAAATAGGTTTAAAACACTTGCACATGTCCTTAAGCAAGGATAATTATCTTTACTTTTCTTTTGACTATTTTATTTTTCTTTATTTTTATGTTTTGGGTTTTGGGGTGAAATTGGAGAATACAAAAATATTGTGATTTTTATTTGTACAGAAAAAATCCAAAAAAATTAAAAATTTGAAAATCCAAAATCATTTGCAAAAGTTCAGAAAAAATTTTTTAAAAAAATGTGTTTTTATTTTTATAGATCTTTCTATGAGAATGAACTTTTAGCTATCTTGTTTGCAGTTAAACATTGGCATCACTACCTCATAGCCAGTCATTTTATTATCAAAACAAATCAAAAGAGCTTGAAGTATCTGATGGAACAGAAACTTACTACTCCACTACAACATGTTTGGTTATCCAAACTTATGGGGTTTGATTATGAGATAGTTTATAAAAAGGGGGTTGAAAATAAGGTTGTTGATGCATTATCTAGGGTGCAAGGTCTAGCCCTAAGTGTCATTTCAGTATCTCATTTGGACAATTCACTTATGGATAAAATTAAACTATCTTGGCAACAGATCTTCTTGTTCAACAAAAATTGCAAAAACTAATGAATGGAGAGGTGGTTCCTAACTATAAGTGGAATGGAATTATTCTTACAAAAAAATGATAGAATTGTGGTGGGAAAGTCTGACCTTTACAACAAGAAATTATTGACCTATGCCATAGTTCAGCAATGGGAGGTCACTCAGGGGTTCATGCTACAATTCTAGAGGATTCAAAGTATGTTTAAATGGAAAGGAATGTACAAACAAGTAAGGCGGACTATTAGAAAATGTGACACCTGTCAAAGGTCTAAACATGAAAATGTGGCATATCCAGGTTTACTCCAACCACTCCATATCCCTAAGTTTTTTTTCTCAGATATATCCATGGATTTTGTTGGGGGATTCCCTAAAGTGAAAGGAAAGGATACCATTTTAGTAGTGATTGATAGACTAACTAAGTATGGGCATTGAATTCCTTTAGGACATCCCTATTCAGCTGAAACTATGGCCCAGTTATTCTTAGATAATATTTTCAAGCTTCATGGATGGACACAGACTATTGTGTCTGACAGGGATCCAGTATTCTTAAGTAGTTTCTTGAAGGAGTTCACTAAACTACAGGGCATTAATTTGGCAATGTACAACTTATCATCCACAATCGGATTATCAGACAGAAGTTGTGAGTAGATGCATTGAGTCTTATTTAAGATGTAAGACCTTGGGTTCAAGTAAGAATTGGTTAAAGTGGCTGTCTTTAACTGAATAGTGGTACAATAATAATTTCCATTCATCCCTGAATATGTCTCCTTTCCAAGCCTTATATGGATACCCTCCACTTTTATTCGTTCCTTGTATACCTTGAGACTATTCATTGGAGGCTGTCTAGCAGTGATATTGAGAGTATTATCCAAATGATTGCCCAAATTATTATTTAGATGTGAATTAGAATTGTTCGGATTACTTTGATTCTGAGAGAGTTTTTCAAGAATTTACCTCATTTCATGGAAAGATTTGTCTGTTTTTCCATAAATGTATCGAATTTCAACAATGAAGTGGTATGATCTTTGATTGTTTCTCAATATCTAATTGGCTTCTTGTTGTTGTCATGATTCGTCTCTGATTATTACTGTGTTACAGAATTTGATTGAAGAATTGTTTTCTCAATTAGGAGAGAGTTTTTCAAGAATTTTCCTCATTTCATGGAAAGATTTGTCTATTTTTTCCATAAATGCATCAAATTTCAACAATGAAATGGTGTGATCTTTGATTGTTTTCTCAATATCTGATTGGCTTCTTGTTGTTGTCATGATTCGTCTCTGATTATTACTGTGTTACAGAATTTGATTGAAGAAGAAAATGAATAGAACGAAGTATATTGATCACAATTGATCAATCCAGGTATAGAAATGAAACAGATTAAGAACATAATTGAACGAATTTGATCAAAAACTAATCGTGATTGATCAATCTTAGGAACAAGTGATGAATTAGAGAAGATGATCGGAATAGTGGTGGTTCAATGGTGGTTACCGGAGCTCTGATGAGGGTCGTTTAGCTCTGATACCAAATTGATGTGTGGTAATTGAATAGAGAAAAAGAGAAGAAGAAACAATAGAATTCAGTTAAACCATCGATGATCTCATTCCTTCACCTTGACCGATATTTAACAACCATTAACTACTAACCGACTCAACTAACAATTTTCACTACAGACCCCTCACTTTATTGAACTATTACAATCTAACTCACACACTAACTAATTACAAAACTAGTACCTAAACTATTATCACTCATGTATCAATACCTTACATAAATTTTCCACTTCATCCTTGTCACCATCCTGGAATAATCATTCATGTACTTTGCCAAATACATTAGTTAAAACAGAAACACAAATACAAACACACAACCAACAGCGAGCAATGAACATTAATTACCTTCTTTCTTTCCCTCTGATCCATACTCATGTTTTAACTGCAATGAACATTAACACCAAATATTAAATATAATATATACACATATAATATTTAGATGAAATCGCTGATAGCACAGATGTGTTTTGTAAAGAGGTTTTCTTTTACGGCGCCACGCAAACCTATAGACTTCTTTATCCTGTTTTCTTTTATATTTTTATGATTTTGATTTTATTTTCATATTTTGTTTTGAAGTGTCAATTTGAATCACTCACGAGCTACTAACCCATTCTATCATCTACATTCCATCTTCTGGAGGAAACCCACCAATAAATGAGAAAACCCCTGGCCCAACTTGAGCCCCTTATATTCTCAAGTGGAACTTGAACTCAAGACCTCTTAATTATTAAATTATAGTGACAATAAGGGACACTATTTTGCATGTATGAAGTTTGAACAAAGTGAGCCCGAGGAATTATTATTGAAATTTTGTTGATGAACATCGGGATGTGATGAAGAATTTTGATATTTAAAAAAAATATAAGCATGTTTCATATTTCTAGTATTTTTTAAATGAGGAGTGCATCGAACACGTAATGCGTTTGCATCGCGCACAGTGCATCACACATTAAAACTTTGACTAAGCGTGTCTGAGCGCATTACGTAACTAAAAACCAAGATCCCGTCTATTTTTTTATTTTTTTGTAAAAATGTAAATTTCAAAGTATTAATATGTGAAAATAATATAAATTAAAAACTTTCGTTTCAAGTGGGTCATGTTCGGTCAATCGGTGAATATGCGGGTCGTGTTCGAATTCACATGTCTCACATGATTTTCGGGTTGGAGTTGTGTTCGGTTTGGTGTTAGGTTGGATAAAACCTCTAGCAAAAAAACCAATTTTGATTCTTTGCGTTTAATTAGAACTAAGGACCCCACCCAAAGCCCAACATGAGACTTCCCACACTTGCACTCCCCACCATGAGTGCACTCCCTAGCCTGCACTCCCCACCATGAGACTTCCCACACTTATAGCACAAATCAGAGCCAGTACCCGACTTGCACTCACCACCGTGCATCTTTCCACAAGTCTTGAACGACTTCCTTTCCCACACCTTCTGCTTCTTATCCTTGGAGTTCCACAACTGAGTACCAGGTCATTTAGCAGGAACAACCCATTTTTTCTCTTTCTTCTCTTCTACCACCACATCTTCCACAACCAGATCATCATAAACCATCTATGCGATTTCGACAGCAGAGTCAAAAGTAGCAGGTTTAATAGTCTTGACTAATGTGCGGACGTTCTGCGATAGCCCCCTCACATAACACTTGATTCGTTTGGCCTCAGTATTCACCATGTCTGGCACCAGCTTAGACAGCGGTTGAATTCAGCAGTGTACTCGCGGTGTGTCATCTTACCCGCTTTCAAATTCAGAAACTTCATCTCAACCCTTTCAACTTTCGCATCAGCACAAAACATCTTCATTACCAACTCCTTCAGATCATCCCACCTCATCGCCTTTATCTCTTCCTGACTCTTTCTTTGCTCAACCGACTCCCACCAGTACATTGCCTCATCACCAAAAAATGGGTAGCATACCCCACGGCTTGATCTGGACGGCACTCGCTAATACGAATAACCTTGTCCATAGTGGTTATCCATTGAAGAATAATGATTGCGTCTCCAAAACCGGTTAGCTTCAGTGGGTCACGTCCTTTGAAGGATTTATAGTTGCACAACGCCTTCCGTACAGCATCTCGAACGGTGGCATTCCGATACTTGAATGACAGTTGTTGCTATAGGAGAACTCTGCCAGATGCAGATGATCATCCCAACTTCCTCCGAAGTCTAACACACAAGCACGTAGCATATCCTCAAGGGTTTGGATAGTCCTTTCAGACTGCCCATCCGTTAGAGGATGATACTCCGTAGTTCAACCTCGTTCCCATAGCTTCATGGAATTTCTTCCAGAATCCTAAGGTAAAACGTGTATCTCTATCAGACACAATCGCTAACGGCACTCCATGCTTAGTTAGTGTTACCACTTCCTTTATAAAAAAGCTTGCTAATGTTTCTGATGAGATAGCCTCTTGTATAGGCTGAAGTGAGCACTCTTGATTAAACGGTACACGATCACCCAGATGGTATCATGATGCTTAGTTGTACGTGGTAGCTTAGTTATGAAACCCATGGTGATGTGTTCCCATTTCCATTCAGGTATCTCGAGCGGTTGCATTTTCCCATATGGTTTCTGATGCTCAGCTTTGACTTGTAAACAAGTTAGGCATTTACTCACGTAATCCACGACATCATTTTTCATTCCTGGCCACCAGTAGTCTCTTTTCAAATCCTGGTACATTTTATTGTATCCTGGATGAATCGAGTATCTTGACTTATGAGCTTCATCTAAGATTCGAACTCTAAGACATCCATGCCATAGAATCCACATGCGGTCAAACCTAGTCTTCACTCCGTGAGTGTTATCCATCAACTCGTCTTGCTGACCGAAAATCCTTTCTTTCTTCATTAGCCTTTCATCTATAAGCACTTCCGACTGCACTTTGCTAATTTCTTAGAAAAGACTCGAGTTCATGGTCAACTGATATGACTTCACTGTTGCGATGACTTCTTCATTCTTACGACTTAGAGCATCAGCGACCACATTAGCTTTACCAGGATAGTACTTTATATCACAGTCGTTGTCCTTAATCAACTCCAACCATATTCTCTGTCTCATGTTCAGTTCTTTTTGATCAAAGAAGTACTTTAAGCTTTTATGATATGTGTAAATAGTACACTTGGTACCATATAGGTAGTGTCTCCAGAATCTTAAAAGCATGCACAACTGCTGCTAGCTCAGAATCATGCGTCGGATAAGTATTCTCATGGACTTTCAATTATCTAGACGCGTATGCTATTACTTTTTCTCGTTGCATCAACACGCACCCTAGCCCACGATGCGAAGCATCAGTACAAACAACCAGATCCTCGTCACCATCGCGTAAATCAAGGATTGGAGCTTGCGTGAGTCTCTTATTTAATTTCTCAAAAGCTTCTTCTTGAAACTTTCCCAACTGAATACCACCGACTTTCGGGTAAGACCGATCAACGGTGTGGCTATCTTGGAGAAACCTTCGATGAATCTCCTATAGTAGCCAACTAACACTAAGAACTTTGTATATCAGCCGAATTTTGCGGTGTCTTCGAATTCGTTATCGCATCAATCTTAGCTGGGTCCACGATAATCCCTTCAGGATTTATCACGTGACCTAGAATTCCACTTCCCGTAACCAGAACGCGCATTTCGAAAACTTAGCATACAATTTCTCTTTCTTCATAGTCTCCAATACTTCTCTCAGATGCTCGGCATGATCATACTCACTTTTAGAATAAGTCAATATATCGTCGATAAAAACGATGACTGACTTATCCAACATCGGCCGACACACCCTATTCATCATGTCAATAAACATTGCAGGAGCATTTGTTAGGCCGAATGACATCACGAGGAACTCATAATGTCCATACCGCGTCCGAAACTCTGTCTTAGGGATGTTTGCCTCATTCACCTTCAGCTGATGATAACCTGATCTGAGATCTATTCGAGAGAACCAACTTGAACCTTGCAGTTGGTCGAATAGATCATCAATTCTTGGCAAAGAATACATATTCTTCAATGTAAACTTGTTCAACTCGTGATAGTCCATGCACATTCTCATACTTCCATCCTTCTTCTTCACAAATAACACTGGTGCGCCCCACGAGGAAACACTTGGTCTAATACAACCCTTGTCGAGGAGTTCTTGCAGTTGGGACATCAGTTATTTCATCTTGGATGGTGCTAAATGGTAAGGTGCTTTCGCGACGGGTTGGCCTCCTGGTACTAGATCTATCTGGAATTCTATTTCTCACTCCGGTGGAAACCCCGGAAGATCCACAGGGAATACTTCTGGGTAGTCACGCACGATATGAACATCTTTCATTTTTTCATCTCGGTCATAGCGTTGACAACATACGCCAGATAGGCATCGCACCCAGCAAAACCTCGGCTTTTATCATCGAAATGACATTAAGCCAAGAACTCTCCTTATCGCCATAAACCGTCACCACACTACCATCTATGGAATTTAACCTTATTATCCTACTCTTACACACGATCTGAGATTCATACTCAGATAACCAATCCATTCCCAAAACCACATCGAACCCTCCTAAGGTCGTAACGCACAAAGTAACAGGGAAATCATGTCCCTCCAATTCTATCTTACAGTCCTTAACCATTTTCATTATTTTAACCGAAGTGTCACTAGCGGTTTACTATAAAAGTTTCAGATATTTGGCAACATTTCATTTTAGCTAATTTACTAAATGGTGTGGCTACGAAACTACTATTACCACCTGAATCAATTAATACTGAAGCGGAAATACCGTTTACTAGAAGCGTACCTGTCACAACATCAGGGATTTGCTTGGCCTGTCCCTGGGTCAGCATGTAGGCCCTGGTCCTTGGCCCAACTTGTTCGGCATTCTTCTTCTCACTTCCTCCGACTACGGTACACTCCTGGGCCATATAACCCTTCTTTCCACACTTATAACATGTGGGCTCGGAGTTGCACTCGTGAGCGTAATGCCCCACCTTCCCACATTTGTAAAAGCATTAAACCCTAGCCTGCACTCCCCACTATGAGACTTCTCACACTTGTGGCACACATCAGAGCCAGTATCCCACTTGCACTCACCACCGTGCATCTTTCCACAAGTCTTGCACGACTACCTTTCCCACACCTTCTACTTCTTATCCTTGGATTTCCACAACTGAATACCAGGTCGTTTAGAAGGAACAACCCATTTCTTCTCTTTCTTCTCTTCTACCACCACATCGGCCATGGCCAGATCATCGTAAGCCATCTCTGCGAGTTCGACAGCAGAGTCAAAAGTAGCAGGTTTACTAATCTTGATTAATGTGCGGACGTTCTACGGTAGCCCCCTCACATAACACTTGATTCGTTTGGACTCAGTATTCACCGTGTCTGGAACCAACCTAGACAGGCGGTTGAATTCAATAGTGTACTCGTGGTGTGTCATCTTACTCGCTTTCAAATTCAGAAACTTCATCTCAACCCTTTCAACTTCCGCATCAGCACAAAACATCTTCATTACCAACTCCTTCATATCATCCCACCCCATCTCCTTTATCTCTTCCTGACTCTCTCTCTCTCTCTCTGCTCAACCGACTCCCACTAGTACATTACCTCATCACCAAACGATTGGGTAGCATACCGCACGACTTCATCGGGACGACACTCGCTAATTCGGATAACCTTGTCCATAGTGGTTATCCATTGGAGAGTAGTGATTGCGTCTCCCTAACCGGTTAGCTTCGGCGGGTCACATCCTTTGAAAGACTTATAATTGCACCCACCTCGAGGAACTCCGTAACAGAATGGGGTTTCAGAGAGGATGAACAAAACATTATGTGAGAGAGCCATAAGTATGAGATTGAATGCATGGCTCCTAGTGATGTTCTGGGCTGATGCAGTTAACACTACAACTTATCTTATCAACTGTGGGCCCTCAGTATCGTTGGGATTCAAGATTCCTCAAGAAGAATTGAAGGGTAAATCTGTAAAGTATGAATATTCAAGATTGACCTAATAATATACGGGTGTAGTGCTGATGATATTAATCCAGAAAGTGATAAGTTAGATGTTAAAGAAAAGAAGTACACACTTATTGGTCAGAAAAGATAGGCTACAGCCTTTGTGATTTTGAAAGAAGAAAGGTAGTTAGAAGCAATGATGCCGAATTCAATGAAGTAGAGTTGTACAAAGATAAAAAGTCAGTCAACTTAGAGGTTCAGATATAGAGTTTGAAACCACAAGTCAGAGAAAAGAACTAGTTACAGAAGTAGTAACAGGTCCTGAAGATGATTCAAATCCTGAGTTTGATAATAATGACGGTGGGGTTGAATAACCAGTGGGGTCTTCAAACAATGGGAGTTTAGAGATTGAAGATGATCAGTCTCCAAAACAGCAACAACAACCTGTAACACCCCGGCTAAAGCGGAAACGCCTGAGTGTGACGTACAGATTGCCCAAAACACATGTGACACTATTAAGTGACAATATTATCATTAATTAATTTATACATCAAGTACACAAGTTTGTAACAAGAAATACAAGGAAAAATACAAGAACAATTAACAACTTGTCTATTTATTTATATAACCTAAGTACTAATGTCTTTGTCACGGCAACATCTTCTAAATAAGGCACCTGTAGCATATATATATAAAATAAAGGTCAACTATATGAATAGTTGGTGAGTTCACACAAGTTTTGATATACGTACATAAAAATCATATAATTCCATGAACAAGTGTAAATGAGCAAGTAAGGTCCTTTCCAACTGGGATTGTGCACCAGCGTACTCAGATAAGTGCAAGTAAGGTCCTTTCCAGTTGGGATTGTGCACCAACGTACTCGGATAATGAGGCCCTTTTCCACTCATAACAACAAATGTATTGAGCAAAAAGGGGGGCGTATGATCATACTATCTTGAAGTAATCCATGAGCAAGTAACAAGTAAACACACAAGTCCATGATGCGAATTGTAGTTTGTAAATAATAAATAAACGAAATTGGAATTTGGATAGGATATATATATGCTACCCCCAAAAGTAGTAAAAGAGTAAAAAAGGGGTGTGAGAAACTCACCTTGATGTTGAAGACAAACTTGAAATAAAACCGAAAGTACGTAAATGAAATCGAAGCAATTGAACGTCACGAACTAGAATTAAAAGCATAAAAATTAATATTAACTAACGACTTATGAAAATAGATATTCATACAAGCACTATAAGTATTTTCTAAGCGATGCCAAGAATCCTTAGTATCCAAACAATCCCAAGGATTATTAAAAGTTTGGCCAAAGTTTGACTTTCCGTTGACTTGACCAAATTTTGACTTTTCGTTAACTTTTGACCAAAAGGTCCAAGTTGTTGACCGTTGACTAAAAATGTTAAACGTTGACCCTAAATGTTGACAGACGACCCGTTGGTGACTTTTGACCAATTATCTAGACTTAAAATAGTCATAAGATATTCATAGTCGCAACCTAACAATCGATCATGTAATTTGCACTTAATCGATTTTCATGCAACCCTATGACTAAGTCACACGTTTACCAGTTTCAATTCTCATAAGTAAGACCAAACATTTTGTTAAATAATTTCAAGTTGACCAATAAAGTCAAATTCCAAAATACCACAACAATCTTTGTACAAACTACAACTATTTTTACCAAACAGCATGCTGTACAAATTTGGGCAGATTTTAAGTCACCAAACCTATTTTTCTAACCAGCCAACACATGCAAATAATTTACCAAATAATTCTCACAGATACTTTCAGTATTAGTAACAACACAAAATTTTCTCGTAATTTTCCAACACTCACAAACATTATGAAAATTCATACACTACAGCAACCTATTTTCAGCTACCTTATCAGCACAACATAATGTAAATATTTGCTAAAACTTCCATACATGTCCAATTGATGCAAGACTAATAGGATTGGATTCCTAATTCAATTTATAACATTACAGAAGTGGAATCACACAATTATCCATTTTCAATTACAAGTTACACAATTTACAAAACGAATCCGAAAATTACTTTTTCAATCAGAATTGCAACCGATTTTCTAAATTTATAAAAACTAATCAAACAAAGTCCAAAAATTATGATTTTTAACTTTTTAAAACTTAGACCCAAAGTACTTGACCGTAGCATCCAAAATAAATCAAAAACCCTAACATATCAACAGGTTATACAATTAACAACCTAGGTTACAGAATCTGTCAGCAAGCAGATCTAAATCTATGTGAACAACAATCATGATTTTCATATCTATATGATCCTAAATCACCAATAAATCATTTTATGAAATCAAAACTCATGTTTTTCCACTATTAATCTAACTCCATAAAGAAAAAATATATATATAAAAGATTCACCCTTTTATACCAAGACACAACAAACACTTTAACCAAATCAAACTTTGATCATTCTTTATTCATCTCTATAATCCAAATCATTTGAATACCAATATTATGTTTCTAAGATAAAAACATAAACAAAAACATAAAGCAAATATATATTAAATATGATTACCTAGTTGATTAATCCAAAGATTCAATCATCTTGCTTTCAAGAATCACCAAAACAATACTTGTGTATGAGGATAATTTGAGAGAGTTTTTACAAAAGTGTTTTGTGTGTGTGTGAGTTATAAATTTCGGCCAAGAGGGATGAAAAGGAAAGGGAAGAGTTTGATTACCAAGAGTTTTTAACTCCTTGTTGAATTAATAACAAACTTTTAATCTCACTTTAATAAAATTCAACTTTAGGTAACTTTTATATTAAAATAGGTAACATGATACAACTTTTTAAACCATTTCTATGTATTATATTGTCTAAGGTTTATTGGTCTAGCTAGGAAACATAACATGTAACATATCATATAATGTAACAAGTTTAATCATTTATCTTTCTTATAAATTACATAAGTATATAGCAACTAGTCATGTAACATATTGATCATATAACACATTATACCTATCGTACAAGGTACATGTAACATATTATTATTATTATTATTATATGTGTAACAAGCTACTTTTGTTTAGGTCACCAACGATACGACTAATTCAAATGTATGCATACATGACACTACATGCATGAGAGTTCATTAACATAGTTAACAAAACTAACTGGGTTTACTAACACAATCAACAAGACTTAACTGGGTTTGTTAACGGGAGTTAACCTGAAAATGTTGGGTGTCACATTGGGGATTATAAATGTTGAACGTATATTTTATTATGGAGTTGGATATTATAATATGTTTTTATACATATACTTATAAATAAAAACTGAAAATTTAAAACGGGTCGGATTTTCGGGTTTGAAAAGTAACGACTGTTACACAACCTGACAAGTGGGTCAGGAGATCCACCAGAGCTACTAAACAGCCGAGCAGGTTCAGTCCCGGTTGTACAGGTACTTTAGTTAATTATCTTCTTTTAACTGATAATGGTGAACCCAATTGCTTCTTTAAGGCAGTTAAGGTAAAAGAATCGTTCCAGTGGGAGAAAACAATGAAAGAAGAAATGGGCTCTTTAGACAAGAACGGGACTTGGGTTCTTGTAAAGCATCTGCTAGACAAGAAAGCTCTTCAAAATAAGTGGGTGTACAAGATCAAAGATTAGAAGTATGGAACCAAGAGGTATAAAGATCGATAAGTGGCTAAGGAGTTTCAACAAAAAAAGGGGATCGATTATAGTGAAATCTTTTCTCAAATTGTGAAGATGACTACTATAAGGGTGGTTCTTGGTATCTTATAGGGCACGAATTTTTGTGCTAAGGATATGTTATCCTCAAGTGACAAATGGATCAGTTATCCTTAAGATATGCGTTCCAGGTTCGCAGGATCAAGGATCCTCAGTACTCATTGTTCACTAACAGTTGTATTATTTGAATGGTGTTGTGTATAACAGGTGTAGCGGCTAAGAGACCAAGTCAGTCCACTAATTCGTAGCTCATTGGAAATAGCACATGGTCAAATTGGATGCAACGTTTCTATAGAGTAGTGGCGGATTTATTGGGATGTTAGTTAGCCTTACTTTTGTATTTATATTGAGTTATGATCAGCTAGGTCATCAGAACACACATCGTACACAATACACATAGCATACTACAGCAATTAACAAACACTTATATTCTTTGTATTCACTGATCATAATCTCCAAGTTTGTTATACCTTTTTGTTTAATATAGTGGTGATTGACAATTGTCATCACTCGGGGTTATTGTGCCGGTGATCCTTAATCGATCAAGGGCTTTTCCTCATAACTAATCTCTGTGTTCATTCTTATTTTTTCTATAAATTCACTATTTTTATACAAGCTCTCTACCTCACAAAACCGATTTAGTTACATTATCCTTAAAACCAATTTTTGACCAAAACAATTTGGCGCCCACCATGGGGCAAGTGTTGCTTAAAGCCAGAATATTTATCATCAACTTTCAACCTTTTCAACCTATACCATTACCAATGGCCTCTCAACAAATCTCTGCTTCAACCACCATGCCTTCATCACTTTCTCTCTCATCAAAGGCTTCATTGCTAATGCCTCCTCCACCCGCGGGAGTACAGAGGACCAACGCTGCTGGGAAAAAGATGCAAACTCCTGTCTTCCAAGGCTCAAAGTCCACTGCCGCCACTTCTGTGGTAAATTCTAACATTGATGTTTCTATTATATTTTCACAGGTTAAGGCGTACATGGAGCAGCAGATAGGACCAACGAGAAGATCCTACGCGAAATTAAAGATCTTAAAAAGACAAGGAGGCCAATGAAGTATCATACTCGCTTGATGCATAGGATGTTGGATTTCACCACTCTAGGATCCGTGGCTCAATATACTCAAAGATCCTCCATCCTTCAACAAGGATCATCAATCTTCCAACCGGGATCCTCTATCCTTCAGCCAGGATCCCTGGGTCAGCAAACCCAAGGATCCCTGATCTTTCAGCAAGGTTCATACATCCTTCATCCAGGATCCTCTGGATTGTTTCCTCAAGGATCCTTCAAAGGATCCTCTGGATTGTTTCCTAGAGGATCCTTCAACTATCAGCATCAAGGGTCCTTCATGCAGATTCAAGGATCCTCGGAAGTTCAACATCAAAGGTTGTCGGAAGTTCATGAGGGAGACTTCATCCACATGCAGACCATTGCCTCTGGTGGACCAACTGTCATAGATGATGCTTCTTATCCTGGATACTCTTCTGGTATACCAACACTAATCAATAAAGAGGTAACCTTTATAATCATATATCTTTAGACACTAGCCTTGGTTTCACGCGGGATACAAGTATCAATCAAGCTATGGCCAAGGAAATTTAGAAACTAAAGGATATGATATCCAGTGTTCCATGAGTGGTTCAACCCATTCCTGAAATTCCAGAAGGAAGTCATAAGTTGTCGAGGTTTGCTCCACCATATGTACTGCTGAAATCCCGAAGTGCTTCCAAACCCCCAACATGAAGATCTACAATGGCTCAACCGATCTAGAGGAACATGTGGCTCAATACAGGGAAAGAATGGAAGTCAATCCCTTTCTAAAAAGGCTTAAAGAGGCCCGCTTATGCAAAGGTTTTGGACCCACATTAACTGGATCTGCTCTCAAATGGCTGCTAAGTCTTCCTCCCTACTCTGTTACTTCATTTTCACACTTAGTTAACTTGTTCAATAGTCAATTTTCTTATAGTAGAAAAACTTAAAAATTGACTAGTGATTTATATCGTGTTGTCCAACCTCGTGATGAATCTTTAAGGGATTTTGTCACCAAGTTTGGAAGGGAGAACTTAGAAATCCCAAATCTTGACATGGCTACGGCTGTTGAGGCATTCAAGATGGGGTTACAAAAGGGCTCCCCATTTTATGATGATCTTGTTATGATCCCATGCAGGACATAATATAAAAAGGAGGAACAAGGAGCTCAAGTTCATAAGATTGGAGGATGATAAAAGGGTCCAAGAACGGTTGGGCACTCCTACAAAGAAGGAGTCACCCGACAAGAAACAGTGATCCTCCTACAGGAACAACAATCCCAATCCTATTCAAAGTTCAACAACCAAAATGTCCGTGTGGTCGAAGAAGACGATTATGATGAGGATTAACCAAGAATTTCCAAGTATTGCTTCTCTGTTGATACTCGTGGCTTAATATATGCCGTGAGAGATCTTGGAGAAAAAGCAAGATTGGCTTGGAAGACTGAGAAATCAACATCCTTCAAGGATAAGTCCAAATGGTGCGCATTCCATGAAGACTTCGGCCACATGAATGATGATTGTATCAGCATGAAAAGAGAAATTGGGTATCTTCTGAGCAAGGGCCACTCAAGGAGCTGATGGGAAGAAAGAAATCAAGGATCCAGGATCCTGAAGAAATCCCTCAAAAAGCAGCTCCACCACCACCTGATGCAAAGGTTTTCAATTTTATCTCTGGGGGGTTGGACATCTGTGGAACCTCATTCTCCTCGGCGAGACGTCATGCCAAAGAAACTAAATCGGAGAATGGAGAAAGACCCATCTGGACAACAACTTTAACTGATCAAAGGATCATAACCTTTGACGAAGAGGATCGCATGCTCCTTCAGGATCCTCACCATGATGGTTTGATCATTACTCTATTTATTGCTAATCATTACGTTTGCAGGATACTCGTAGATGGCGGGAGTTCAGTGAACATAACTTAGGCCGATGTGCTCAAGAAAATGAACATCCCTGAAGCAGAAATCACACCAAGATCCTATGTCCTTGTTGGTTTTAGCGAGGAAACCAAAAACACATTGGGGGACATCAAGCTACCTATTTACATTGAGGGAGTTAATTCTTTCCAAAAAATTTATGTTATAGATAACTTGTTGTATTGCAATGTGATTCTTGGCAGGCCCTGGATAGATAAGATGAAAGCAGTAGCTTCCACCTATCATCAATGTAACAAGCTCCCAACCCCATGGGGAGTAGTCAAGATTGATAGTGACCAAGCGGAAGCAAGGAATTACTATACTTCCTCTATGAAGCCAGCTACGAAGCAAACCATCGTATAGAAATCAAAGCACAATTCAAGAGAGGTGCTGGAGGCCTGGGAAAAAGATTTAAAAGAAGTATCTCTGGACCCCGAGGATCCAGATGTAAAGGTGTGTATATGATCCAATTGTCACACCCCGACCAAAGGCGGCGGAACATGTCGGGGTGCAACCGATTACCCAAAAACACAAGACACTATTAAAGTGACAATATTTAATCAACCCATTTAAATTCATAAATTCATAAAGAGTCAATAACTTGTTCATACAATAATCTAATTCAAACATACCAAATAATATATTGATCATTTTGCTAATATCCTAATAGTCTTGATAACATTTTTCTTCAAGTTCTCGAGTCAACCTAAATTCAAACCTGTAACATTGTATAAAATAGAATTTGTCAACACAAAGGTTGGTGAACAATTTTATTGTTTTGAACAATAAGTATATAAGAGGAAATTCCACAACTTGTATACAAAACAATAAATAATAGCAACAATTTAGATAATGAAATTGTTAATAAGAATACATTAACGACACCTTGCTATAAGAGAATGCCAAATAGCTTCGGATTTATATGAAATCGTTAATATAATACATTAACGAAACCTTGCTATAAGAGAATGCCAAATAGCCTCGGATTTATATGAAATCATTAATAAGAATACATTAACGACACCTTGCTATAAGAGAATACCAAATAGCTTCGGACTTATGAATCAACCAACCAAAAGCAGTAAACACATCAGCAATGAAGTATGTAAGCATAGAACACCAAATAGAGCATTTAGTTAAGTAAAGTATACATTAAAGTTTGTGGTTTAAGAATCAAGTATAAAACATTTAGTTTGAATAGGTATGCAATATCACCCCCAAAACGAAGATGAAAAATGGGGAATGAAAGTACTCACATTCAAGTAATAAACTTGATCGGTAAAATGAGAGAAATTAGAAGGATGAGGTTTAACGAGCAAAGCCTTTATGAAATTGAAGTCTTGTATTATAAAGGTTGTTTAGGAAGTCTTTAAATAGAATAAACGATAAGAAATGCAACAATTTAAAGTTTAGGGTTTAAAAATGTAAATGTTTGAGAAATTATAATACTAGTCTTTTAAAATATAAGTTTGCTCGAAACCGGGTTAAAGTATCTAGCCCTTAATATTTACTCAACCTATGTTAAGTAATAATGTGGGTAAAAATGCAAGAATGCAAGTCCCTTATAATATAGATACTAAAACAGGTTTTAACGAGTGTTCGGATTGTTGGTTCGAGACTTGTTAATTGGTCAAACCCAAAGTCAACTTTCCAAAATAACAAATGTTATGAGATAACTCAATAAAATTTAAGTAGACTTAACCAAGTATGTAGTTCTATTATTTTAGAACTAACAACGTCCATTAAGCGAGTGTTCGGTTTCGTTGGTCCAAACTTTGTTATAAGATCAATTTGGATTCAATATTCCAAGTACTTTGAAGAAATAATTAAAATCAGTTTATAAATGATTTTTAAAGAAATATACAAGTCTTGATAGCTAGAAACACACTTGTGTGTCTTAAACGAGTAAAATCGATTTAGTTCGGTTTGGTTCGGTTTCCATCTCGGAATAAGATCAAGAATGGTTACTACATGCCAAAACATCAAATAACTTGTATACTAATTTATAAATGATGATACTTAAGTTTTACAACCAAAAAGTTAATAATAAAGTCTTAAAACAAAAGTTTGGTTTCGGTTCGGATCTTGTTTCGGGTTAAGACCGAGGTTAGATTCTACAAACCCATAACCATGGAACTTATAAAAATAATTTTAGAAACTTAAATCTAACATAAAGCATGTTTATACTATTATTTAACAAAACTAGTAAACAAAGTTCGGTTTACGGTTTAGAGCTATTTACGGTTAAACCGAGGCTAGTCTCTACAAACCCATAACTATGGAACTCAACAAGTATGATATACAAACTAAAATGAGCAGAAGTTAAGCATGATTAGTAAGAAATAATAACTTATATATATATATGTGTGTGTGTGTGTATGTGTGTATGTGTCAAGGACTACGTAAGTCCTCCATGAAGCCTTGCCTTACGAAGCCCGACGCTCCACCGACCGAGACCGGAGAAGTGACCACCAAAGGTAACAAGGGGTGTATATTATATATACGTTTTATAACAATCCTCAAGTATTAATAAGAGCTGACAAGTTAATAACAATGAAAGATTATGATCAGTTTGACTTTTGAAAGTCAAACCTTCAATAACAATGAAAAACAACCTTGTAGAACTTGAATTTTGAGAGAGAAAATGAAGTATGAGTAGGGATTAATGGAGGATAGGGTCTTTTATATATAGGATAAGATTTAAGGGGTTATGTAAGAAGTTTTATGTGTAAAAGTCGGATTTGGATAATAGGGTGTAAAGCATAAACAACAACAAAAATAAGAATCTGACCTGATAGGCTCGCGCCACGCGACCAGCCTCCATGCCCTGTCCGCGTGGCGAGGCGTGGTTCAAGGTTGGGTGGGGTGGTCCAACTCGTCTTGCGTGGTTCGTTTTGCGTCCCGAAAGTTCTTTTACGATGTAATTTGAGCGTTTTAAAGGCGTTTTCGAATCCGTAAAAGGCGTTTTTCATATTGAACAAGTGGGAATGATTTAGTAACATAAATCCAATATTTTATATATTTGAAATGTTTGGGATATAAATCGTTCGGTTTACAACATAAAAACAAATACAAGATAACCCGAAATTGACGAATGTCACACCAATATCCTCAACAACATTGAAGAGGATTTGATATCCTTCCTTAAACAAAGGAAGTACACATTTGCCTTCGAACACTCTGATATTACTCGTATATCTAAAGATATTATTACACATAAATTAGGGATAGATACTTCTATCAGGCCAAGCCACCAGAAATGGTGGAAATTTGCGCCTGAAAGAAATATCATTATCCAAGAAGAAATCAAAAAACTTCTCAAAGCAGGTATGATAAGAGAAGTAAAGTATCCAAGATGGTTAGCCAATGTAGTGGTAGTTTCTAAGAAAAATGGAAAGTGGAGGGTATGTGTAACACCCCGTAACCGCAGCGGAAACGTAAACGGGATGCAACAGACACGTCTGATATCAACAGCATTGCTTATAAAGAAAACACCACTACATTAAATTAAACGTATTACATTGTTCCGAGTTTCGTTACCGTCTAGGCGTTATCACGTAAGTTTTACCGATGGTACATTAACATATTTAATACAAAATATAAATCCTTAAGCTTCCACAAAATAGCACACATCATCAAGTACATATCACTCATTCCAATTTGGGTGTACCTAGAAAGCATGTAAAGAAAACGGGTCAACTACGAATAGTTGGTGAGTTTCACTAATTTAAGTAAACGATGACAAATCATTATAATAATCATATATTAGCGATATAATTATGCTAAGCCCACAAGTGAAACCTCTGTTAACCCAGAGACACACCCAATAACCTCTGGGGACACTGTTAACCCAGAAACACAGTTAATACCTTCTGGGGACACTGTTAACCCAGAAACCCATTTAATAACCTCTGGGGACACTGTTAACCCAGAACACTGTTTCGGGCCTTACAATGTTAGCAACTCAGACAATTACCATCTTAATACATTACCGTACGATTCCCGTACAATAAACATTATATAAATACATTCATTTCCATGCGATCAGCATGTACTTAAACATTTTGATAGAAACATGCTTTCCGCCCCGGGAAAATATTTAAAACAGTTCAGTAAAAAGGGGCTCGTGAAACTCACCTTTTCGTGAGCAAATATGTAACACTGTGCACGGCTACCGGTCCGAATCTGTAATACGATCCCTAATTCGTTACTATACAATTTCCATTAACATAACTTAAATTCGTGTTAACTGGTACGTCTGGGGACACTGTTAACCCGGTACCGTACAAGATCCGGGGACAATGTTAACCCCGGAATACTTCTCAGGACTTAGATTGTGATATCGTTAGAGTTTGACCGTCAAAATTATTATTATTTTGTTTTCCTCGTTTTGCGTGCCTAGCACGGTTATCCGTTTTTATGTTTCAAAAATGAGTTTGGTCACACACGACCCGAAAATAGTGTTTGACTAATATTTTAGATAAATCCGTGAATTTAGAGCTCGGTTTAGTCGCCCCGTTTGGCCGCGGGACACGTTTCCGCCTTTAGGGTGCTGGAAACTGTTATTTCGGATAAAAATACCCAAATCATCCGAATTATTTTCGGATGATTTATTTTTACTTGATTAACTTAGTTTCATGAAAATAGTCCATTTTTAAGGTTTTTATACACCAGTCAGCTCGCTTAGGCGAACTTTGCCGGTTTACGCGTTTTAAGCTTTCAAAGTTTGTTTTTATGTTCTTTTTAGCACAAATAATTATCCGTTTAGTCTCGGATCTTGAAATTTTGCACAAATCACTTTTAGACAGTAAGGAATTTTATAAAAATATTTCCAGAATTAATTTTTATATTTAACATTTATTTATCTATTTTTAAACGTCATTTAAACACCAAATATGTCGAAAATACCAAACGACCTTAGAAAAATCCCAAATTTTTCTGAGATGACCCCTGCCATCCACATGGTTCCCTGTAATTTTTCCAGAACCAAAATCTCATTTTTCATGCCATTTTCACCAAAACCGAGTTAGAAAACCCTAGAACTCGTTTTACCGAAAAGCCTACTTAGACTTCTCCAATGGACCTGAAATTTTGTGTGTGACTTTTAAATATTATGAAAAGATTATCTGGAATTTTCCAGAATTTTTCATGATGTTTAGCTATTTTTCACCATTTTTACCCAAAACCGAGCATTAAATTCACCAAATATTCATCCTTTATCCAAAAATTACCAAATTTTCACAGATCTCATATTTTCATGTGTTGATCATCTCTGTGAAATTTCATGACTCAACTCTAAGTCTATCACAATCTGTCCAAATCATATAAATCATACGAAAAACCGAACTACCTTGTGTTTCTAGCTTTAGATCGCCAAGATCTTGCTTTCTAGCCTTTGCTAGCAACTAGATATAACACCTACAAGCACAATAACACCACACCAAGCAAGTTACACCCACAATCAAGCCATTTCTTTCATGGTTTCGGTTATGATATAAAAACAAAGATTTTAACCGTAAAAATTCGTTTTTGACTCTTTTAACTCCTTTCTTGGACCAAGATCCCTTGTATAACTAGTATACATCACTTGATCATGCAAGAATCCGTTTCATCTCGGGTTTTTATCCATTTTTTTCACTTGAAACCTCATTTTCTCAAGATGATGGAATTAAAACTATGAATTAACCCTTACAATCATGCTTTTACCTTGTGATTCTTGTTAAAAATCAATGATTTTAGGATGAATGTGTGAAGGATTGAGAAAATTGTGGAGTTAGAATGTTAGAAAAAAGAAAATGGAAGCCAAGGGGGAAACCCCTTGGTCCGATCGGCATATTAAGGAGGGTGGGGTGGGGCCCACACCTCCAATCTTGGCCACAAGTTCAGATTACGAAATCTGGATAATGTTTTGGATAATCTGGTTCAGTTCGTTTTTCGGTTAAAGGTTTAATTCAGCTTAAAACGAGGCTAAAACGGTCGTTTTTCGGCTTAAAAAAAAAAGAATTTATATAAACCGATTTAAAGACTTTAAAAACTTAAACCATGACATGTATTAATTTAAAACGTCATATTATTAATGATTGCGCATCTTTTTCGGCTTGATCGATCGTCTCTTGCTTGGTTTGATATTAAAGGTTTCGTTTAACGTACCGACGTACCATTAAATCGAAATCTTTTTTCTGTGCTATAACTCACTTATCCCGAAGCTTTAATACTTCGTAAACCTTACTAAACATCATATATTTCGTCTATAATGTAATCCCCGATTCGTTCGGGTTTCAATAACCGTGCATCGGTTAATCGTGATTCCAATACGACTAGCTGTACATTCGAGTATAATTCGTACTATGAATCTTATATACTCGTATAAACACATTATAATTCATATATTCAGTATTAAATAACACATAAATGGTATATTCCGCCTAGGGTATACCTGAATTTGCCGGAATCGTTACATTCTCCCCCCGTTACAAAAATTTCGTCCTCGAAATTTTACGCGTCGACTACCTCCTTTTGAGGAAATAGGTAGGGGTATTTCTTTCGAAATTCGTCTTTTCGTTCCCAAGTATATTCTGGGCCTCGTTGCGAATTCCATCTAACTTTGACCAACGAGATCTTATTGTGTCTAATTGCTTGATTTTCCCGTCCACTATTTCTATGGGTTCCTCTACGAAATTAAGCTTATCACTTATTTGGACACCCTCTAAGGGTAACACCGATGTCTCATCCGACAGACACCTTTTCAAGTTCGACACGTGAAACACATTGTGAACTGCACTCAGTTCATCAGGCAGTTCTAATCGGTATGCTACAGGACCGATTTTTGCAGTAATGTCGAATGGTCCAATGTATCTAGGGGCTAACTTCCCCGCCTTTCCAAATCTGACTTCTCCTTTCCAAGGTGATACTTTCAAATACACTTTATCACCTTTCTCAAATGATAACGGTTTTCTACGGGTATCGGCATAACTCTTCTGCCGATCACGTGCGGCCTTCAGATTGTTCTTAATTTCAAGGATTTTGCTGGTCGTTTCCTGGACCAGATCTGATCTAATAACCTGTGTGTCGCCCACTTCCGTCCAACAGAGTGGTGATCGGCACTTCCGTCCATACAATGCTTCGTAAGGTGCCGCCTTTATACTGCTATGGTAACTGTTATTATAGGAAAATTCAACGAGTGGGAGATGTTGATCCCAATTTCCCTTAAAATCCAGTACGCATGCACGAAGCAAATCCTCCAGTGTTTGGATGGTCCTTTCAGACT
The DNA here is from genome assembly GCF_021521415.1 of Bidens hawaiensis. Classification (NCBI taxonomy): domain Eukaryota; kingdom Viridiplantae; phylum Streptophyta; class Magnoliopsida; order Asterales; family Asteraceae; genus Bidens; species Bidens hawaiensis. The sequence goes on along the minus strand of NW_027495222.1, from coordinate 5,944 downwards.
GACCGTCGGTCTGAGGGTGGTAAGCTGTGCTTAGATCAATACGCGTTCCCAGCGCTTCTTGTACAGCTTGCCAAAGATTGGAGGTGAAATGGCTATCTCGATCGGAGATGATTGAGATGGGTATCCCATGACGAGACACAATTTCATTTATATAAATCTGCACAAGTCTCTCGGTGTTATAATTATTTCTAATCGGAATAAAATGTGCCGACTTGGTTAATCGATCCACGATTACCCAAATTGCATCGTGTCCACGGGACGTCCTAGGGAGATGTGTCACAAAATCCATCGTGATTTGCTCCCATTTCCATTCGGGAATTCCCGGTTGTTGTAACATCCCCGAGGGTTTCTGGTGCTCCGCCTTAACCCTCGCACACGTCGTACACTTGCCGACGTATGTGGCTATGTCCTTTTTCATGCCCGGCCACCAGTAGAACACCTTCACATCCTTGTACATCTTATCCGATCCCGGATGTATGGAATATTTCGATTTATGCGCTTCGTCCATGATTAATTCACGAAGGTCATGGAGGGTCGGGATCCAAATCCGATTTTTGAAATAGAGAATTTCGTCCACGCGCTGTTCGAAATTCTTCTCGTTACCGTAAAGTCCCTCTTTTTCCAATTGTTCCTCTTTCAACGCCTCGCGTTGAGCGACTCGAACCAGGTCCGAAAGGTTCGACTGGACTATCATCCCCAGCGCTCGCACTCGCAATGGCTTAACCCGATCCTTCCTACTCAAGGCATCGGCTACGACGTTAGCCTTGCCGGGGTGATAACGGATGTCACAGTCATAGTCGCTTAATAACTCGACCCATCTTCGTTGCCTCATATTCAGTTCTTTCTGATCGAATATGTGTTGCAAACTTTTATGATCGGTGAAGATGGTGCACTTTGTACCGTAGAGATAATGTCTCCAGATTTTAAGTGCGAAGATAACCGCTCCCAGTTCTAAGTCATGAGTAGTGTAATTTTTCTCGTGTACTTTTAACTGTCGGGAAGCATAGGCTATGACCTTATTATTCTGCATCAACACGCATCCTAACCCTCTACGGGATGCGTCACAATACACGACAAAACCATCGTCTCCGTCGGGGAGACTTAAGATTGGCGCTTGGCACAATCTTTGTTTTAGCGTTTGAAACGCCGTCTTCTGTTCTTCTTCCCATTCATACTTTCGATCCTTTTGAGTCAGGAGGGTTAAAGGTTGGGCGATGCTGGAAAAGTTCTCTATAAATCGACGATAATATCCAGCTAAGCCTAAGAATTGGCGGATTTCTTTTGGCGATTTAGGCGCTTGCCAATTCTTAACTGCTTCAACCTTACTTGGATCAACGTGTATTCCTTGATGGTTTATAACGTGACCAAGGAATTGCACTTCTTGTAACCAGAAGTTACACTTAGAGAATTTTGCATACAACTTCTCCTGATTTAGAAGCTCTAAAATTAATCTTAAGTGTTGCTCGTGCTCTTCTTTACTCTTCGAGTATATCAAAATATCGTCAATAAACACGATGACGAATTTATCGAGGTAGGGTTTACAGACTCGATTCATGAGATCCATGAACACTGCTGGCGCATTTGTTAGCCCAAAAGGCATAACTAAAAACTCGTAATGGCCGTAACGAGTCCGGAATGCGGTCTTTGGGATATCCTCCTCCTGAATTCTAACCTGATGGTATCCCGATCTAAGATCTATTTTTGAGAAGTAGCTCGCACCTTGTAGTTGGTCGAACAGGTCATCAATTCGGGGAAGAGGGTACCTATTTTTGATTGTTAACTTGTTCAATTCCCTGTAATCAATGCACATTCTAAGGCTCCCGTCCTTCTTTTTCACGAATAGTACAGGTGCACCCCACGGGGAATAACTAGGACGTATAAACCCTTTATCCAACAATTCTTGCAACTGATTGGATAGTTCTTGCATCTCAGACGGTGCAAGCCGGTAGGGCGCCTTAGCAACAGGGCCAGCTTGAGGTAATAAATCGATTCTGAATTCGACCTGGAGGGTTGGCGGTAATCCAGGAAGTTCTTCTGGGAAAACTTGTGGAAATTCGCGTACCACTGGAATATCATCCACCCGTTTCTCCTCAGAATCAGTGGCCGTCAAGCTTGCTAGATACGCCACGCATCCCTAGCGTATATATTTTAACACCTTGAGGTGGGATATAAATGGTATCATGGTGCCTGACTTTTCTCCTTGCACTAATACCTCTTCGTTATCCGACACCCGGATCTTGACGATTTTCTTTTCACAGTTTATTTCTTCTTTGTTACGTGCTAACCAATCCATTCCCACTATCACGTCAAAACTACCCAATTCTACCGGTAACAAGTCAATCGGAAGGGATTGATCGTTCAGAATAAAAGGGCAATTCCGAACTATTCAATTAACAATCATGGTTTTACCGTTAGCGACTTCTACGGTATAAGGTTCTATGGTTTCACCAATAGGAATGTTTGCTATCGATAGGAACTTAACGGAGACAAAACTTCTATCGGCGCCCGTATCAAATAATACAGAAGCGTAATGATCAGAGACGAGGAAGGTACCTGTCACTACGCTGGGGTCTTGGCGTGCCTCGTTCGCCCCCATCACGAATGCTCGGCCTCTTGCCGGGTTGGATGACGATGCCTGACCCGCGGTTTCCCGCCCATTTCCTCCCTGGTTCAGTTTCGGACAGTTTCTCTTGAAGTGATCTGTGCTGCCGCATTCAAAGCAAGCACGGCTGGTGGTCATTACTTGATTTCCTGTGGGTTTTGTTGTCGGGCTGGTTGGGTCCTAACGGGTTGCGCACGGATAGGTTGAGGTTGTCGGTTCAGATTGTTCAGGTTTTTCCTACATCTCGGTGCGTAGTGCCCTTCCCTGCCACACCGATGGCACACTACCACCCTACACTCGCCACCATGTTGGTAACCGCATTTCCCACACCTGGGAAACGTCCTTGTCTGCGGTTCCTGCCTTCCGCCCGAGCTTGTCATGGCGTAGTTCTGGGCAGTGGGCCTAGCACATTTATTTTGCTGCTTTTCCTGGATCCTATGATCATGTGTACCCCGCTTTCCCCCAGCGGATTCTCCTGCCACCTTCAGTGACCCGCTCCTTACGAAATCATACGTGACGATACCCGCTTGCGTCACCACACCCTCATACGTCTGGTGTCCCCCAGAATTGACTATACTCCTTACAACTGGAGTTAGCCCCCAAATATAGCGCTCAACCCTCTTCAACTCTGGGTGACCAACCACGGTACCAATCGCGACAACTCATTAAACCGGTTCGTATAACCCAAGTGGTCTGCCCCCTGCATCTCCAGGTTCCACAATTTGTTCTCTAATTTCTGCAATTCATTTTTCGGGCAGAAATGTCCCAGTACAAGAGCCTTGAGCTCTGCCCAGGTCATGCGGTTTGTTGCCGCCTGACCGCGAGTCTGCACTATCGTGTTCCACCATGTCAAGGCATGGTCCGTGAATGTGCAGGTAGCATACTTAACGACACAATCCTCGGGGCAGTTGCTGATATTCACAACGGATTCTATTTTCTCGATCCACTTAACCAACCCATTTGGTCCTTCAGACCCGCTAAACTCTAGGGGTTTGCACAACATAAAGTCTTTGATCGAACATCCCCTGGATGCAGGAATAGGTTCAGTACGGTTCGTCTCTACAGTAGGTATAGGGCCATTACTGTCTGTAACGATCACCCTAGGCGGTGCGTCATTTCCCGGAATCGGGCTATCATTCTGTGGAGGATTAGCATTTTGTTCCCCGTCATTATTGGTGGCCGTTTGATTGCTCGGAGGGGTTGGATTGGTCGAATTGTTATACTAGCGGCGATGCGCGATACTATATCCGGTATCGCCGCCTCTAACTGGCGAGCAATCAGACGGCTCACGTCCACTTCCGACAATTGGGCTGAACATTTTGGTGCCATTCTACACATCATTAAGAAAAATACATATAATTAATACAAATTCCAATCATAAAACACAACACACATTCCATTCATTAATAAACATCAGTACATATTACATCAACGTCAGTTCACATACTTTCCTGTCATCATTACATAGGTTAAGTTTTCATACATAGGGCCTATGTTGGCATCATCTCGACATAACCCGCAATGGGTCAGTGCTTGAATGATACCCAAAAGTATCTATAATGATATACCCCAAAAGAGACCCCCTAAGGGCCAGTGGTTGTATTATAACTACCCAAGATTCACTCTATGTTAGCATCACCACTAACTGCTTACACAGAGTATCAAAAAGCGGTCCCTGATTACTCCCATCCTAACATAACTAACTACGGTGGTATACCAACCCCACCAACACAGCCACCAACACCACCATCACAGCCAACATGCCCCGGATCCGCGTCTCCATCCGGCCGATCATCCACTGGGAGTATGAGCACTCCCCCTTCAACTGCGCAATCGCATACTGGTGGTCCAGTATGCAGTCCCCCAGATACATCCGCCTCTGCACTCCTACTGTCAAGGCGGCGGAGTGCTCATTCACCTGCTCGGTGAGCACTCGAAGCCATGCCGCCGCGTCCCTTTCCTGCCTAGGAAGACCCCACACAGGTGGAGTCGCAGGCTCGGGCTGGGAGCGGGAGGACTCGCCCCGACGGGTAGCAGGTCTGGGTGGGGGAGCGGTAGGTGGGACATGCGGGACACTGATCCGCGCCGTGAGGCGGGGTTCGAATCCGGGAGGGATAGGGGTGGCCTGTGGTGCGGGTGGGGTGGGGGATCTGCAATCCTGACTGGGGAGGACTGACTAGAGCTCCTATGACTAGCCTCGCTAGGCTCAGAGCTGGATGATATGCGTAGACTCCCAGAGTTCCCGGAGTTGATTTCCTCCGGGTCCTCCTCCACCGATAAACTAGGAGTTCTCGACATTCTTACCTGCACACAAGTTAATCAAACATATAGTTCTTTTCATAGTGTAAACCATAATCAAATTAATATACACTTACTTATACAACTTGACCACATAACAATATTATCATATATTTGCACATATGTTGCCAATTTTACCTATTAAAGTCCCCCGTGACTTCCCCTGAATTCCCTCGCGCAGGCAAGTTTGTTATTATGTTCCGGACCATAATAACTCACTTGTCCATCCAAGTTCATCCAGATCTCGTCACAATAAATTATTAGTTGATATTCAGATCCTATAACACTTGAGCTACTAGTTATATTTTAGGTATCTTTTAAAGACATCCTAATTCTTTATAACCAATGGCTCTGATACCAAGTTCTGTAACACCCCGTAACCGCAGCGGAAACGTAAACGGGATGCAACAGACACGTCTGATATCAACAGCATTGCTTATAAAGAAAACACCACAACATTAAATTAAGCGTATTACATTGTTCCGAGTTTCGTTACCGTCTAGGCGTTATCACGTAAGTTTTACCGATAGTACCTTAACATATTTAATACAAAATATAGATCCTTAAGCTTCCACAAAATAGCACACATCATCAAGTACATATCACTCATTCCAATTTGGGTGTACCTAGAAAGCATGTAAAGAAAACGGGTCAACTACGAATAGTTGGTGAGTTTCACTAATTTAAGTAAACGATGACAAATCATTATAATAATCATATATTAGCGATGTAATTATGCTAAGCCCACAAGTGAAACCTCTGTTAACCCAGAGACACACCCAATAACCTCTGGGGACACTGTTAACCCAGAAACACAGTTAATACCTTCTGGGGACACTGTTAACCCAGAAAACCCATTTAATAACCTCTGGGGACACTGTTAACCCAGAACACTGTTTCGGGCCTTACAATGTTAGCTACTCAGACAATTACCATCTTAATACATTACCGTACGATTCCCGTACAATAAACATTATATAAATACATTCATTTCCATGCGATCAGCATGTACTTAAACATTTTGATAGAAACATGCTTTCCGCC
>NW_027495221.1:0-106514 GCF_021521415.1 Bidens hawaiensis | reverse complement strand
GAATTATGATTACCAAAATTATAAAAGTAACTAATTATTTATTTAAGTTTGTTTTTGTACGTGGTTTGGTAATTTTAATCAGTTCACTTGAAAATGGGGAAATTTTAACCCTTTTCTTCACTGTAGTTTCATTTTTAACCATTATCTTCCCAGGCACTAGCTCTGTTGGATTTTTCTGTTAGTTATCATGAAATGACCAAAGTACCCTTTCTATTAAAAAACATTATAATAATAATAATAATAATAATAATAATAATAATAATAAAATGATAAAAAAAATAAAATAACTCAAATTGATTCCTAACCATCAAAACACCAAAGCTCTCTCCTCTCTCATAATTACCACAGTGATGAAAAGGGTTACAAGTTCTCAGCTTTGCACTGAACTGGTTAAAATGGCCAATCCACAAGGACGAAAAAAGAACTCAACTCTAATTTCTTTACAATAAAATGATTTGGGATATTTTAAGCTTTTGGGTACACATTATGTGACTTTAATTCATTTCACTTTTAGCTGATTTTGTAAGTTTGACCCGTTATCAATAAAATAAAAGTCGAATGGACCCATTTCCTTGTAACTTATGAACTTGACACCTATAGTTTTTACATATATTTGTTTATATCTCAGAATGTAATTGTTGTTTTCTTTGACTCGTGATTTCGAAGTGTATTCTCTGAAAACGTGGGTCGTCTGAAGTCATCGATAGCTCTCACATCTCTATCATCAGATATTTCTCCCCTTCTAGCCTTTTTCTCAAGTGAAATGGGAATGGTTGTGCTTTCGGTCCTGTTACTTCATTTTGCAGGTTTTTTTGTGGGGTAAGTTTTTTATTTATTTATCTTTTTAACACTCAGAGGTTGTTTGGTTCACTTTGTTATAAAGAAAAGTAATATTCAAAGGTAATAGTAATATAATAATAATAGTAATAACAATAATAACATTAATTATTATTCTTTATCTGGATGAATAAAATGTGTTCCTGCAGGTATATAGCAGCAACTCTAGCTGGATTTAAAGAGCCACAACGCCGAGCCGTATCCATTGAGGTAATAATACTTTTGAGGTTCCACAAGTCAACCCAATCCACAGCCCATTTTTCATTCGTTATAAAAAGAAGCAACTCTCGATTACATGTTTTATCCGTTTTCCAATTTTGACCCATTTCATTGTTCGTTATAGTTATCACTTATCAGTAGTTTAATATTAAAAATTCAGTGTGTTTACATGGTACCAAAGCTAAGGCTTGCTTTATGTACATACTAAATAGTAGAGGGATTGGGATTGTAATAGCTGAATAGTTTAGGGTCTATTATGTGACATTAGGTTAGCCTGATTGTACTTAAACAATCAAATCAGTAAGAATGAACTATCGATGAATTTGAGAATATCTCCTCCTCTTTATCGATCTTTTCTTGATTATCGATTGTATCGTAACATTTTATATCCAGGCTTTTCTTTGTTTCTCTCCTGGACTAAGGGTGTAAACGAGTCAAAGTTAATCGAGACCGATTCGCTAAAAGCTTGAATTGAGCCGAGCTTAAATGAGCTCGAGCTATAAGTTTGTTTAAAAAACAAGCTCCAGTACAGGATTCAGTTATCGAGCTCGAGTAGACTTGATAAGTTTCATCTATTATATTAAAATATATATTTACAAAATAGTTATTACTATATTTAAAATTATGATATAGATAACTTAAAAATATATATTTTATGTTATATATAAACATTATAATCAAAATGTTTATCATTTTATTACTAAAATAGTTGATATTTATAATAACTAGCCGAGCTCGAAACGAACCGATTTTGAGATCGAGCTCTCGTAAGTTAAACGAGCCTAGCTCAAGCTTAGCGAACTCGACACGCCTCGTTTACACCCTTATCCAGGACTGCCGCGACCACCATCTCTTTTCCAATTTGACTCGTTGACTAATTTGAGGTGACCCAAACTAACCCATACACAATTTATTTTTGCCCAAATCAACCGATTTTTTAAAGAATGACTCACAACACAATTGCCACCCATAAAGATGATGAATGATATTCTAGTTCCGTTCAAGATGCAACATGATAAATCATGCTCCAAGTCAACAAATCATTTCCTTATTTCTAAACAGATGTACTTTTTGCTACTTATTTTGACATGTACGTTATTGTTATCCAATCTGCTTGTTTGCCTCATCCATGCGGAAATAACAAACCAAACTTTTATAGTTCGTTGCTGATAGGATAAAGTTTTGTTGCAGGTTGGAATGCAGAATTCATCATTGGGTGTGGTTTTAGCAGCATCACATTTCAGCTCAGCCATGGTTTCATTACCACCTGCGGTTTCGGCTGTGATAATGAACATAATGGGTAGCACATTGGGCTTCTTTTGGAGAGGTGTTGATCCTTCTGATTCCTCCAAACATTGACCATGGAGGTTTTGTGTCATTTTCATCCTTGCATCTTTTTGAGTGTATGAGTGGGATATTACTGAGTTGAGTACGTTGTGTTCGTTTGTCTAAGGTTGTTTAGGTAATAAAAGCCTTAAGAAGAATTTGTATGTATGTATGTATGTATTTCCTGGTTTATTTTTATGACACCTTTGAGGTCACAATATTTAATTAAATCTTGTACTACACTTTGCGTTTAAAATAATTAAATATCCAATTTTATTTATTGTTGTTGGGTCAAGAGTTTGACCCAAATGAGGAGATTTGACCTAAATGAAGAATATTGAAGATTGGAATCTTCTCAACCTCCTCAGAAACTGCTAAGTATTGAACTCGGGTACACCTTGGACCTTCAAGTAAGCTTCTACTTAGCCGAGTACGAGATTTTGCCTCCCGGGCAAGGTTTACTTCAAGTAGTCTTCTTTAGTGGATATCCGAGCAAGGTATGCTTTTTAGTGTTTTCCCGAGTAAGGTTCATTAATTTGGCATATCCGAGCAAGGTTCACTTTGTCAAGCAGGATTGTTCTTCAAGACCAAGTATTTTACTCTTCCGAGTAAGGTTTGGTTAACCAAGTCCAAGAAACCAAGTATTTGGAAGACCGGGCAAGGTATTCTTTAATAATTGTGGTCCAAGTATACTTGATGAGTTGATGGAATATCTCTAAGTTATATCGAGTAAGGTTCTGCTCAAGCAAGGTATGTACTTCCGAGTACGCCTTATCAATAAGTTATTCAACTGACAATGAGCCGAACAGGATCATAGAAGAACAAGGTTGCTCGTAAGGATTTGTCGAGCAAAGTTTGATAAGTCCAAGAAGATTGAAGTCTACTCGGTGAATATTTTACTTGGTAAAATATTCTTTAAGTAAAGTCTACCCGGAAACTGATTCCGATTACACTTCTATGTTTACCAAGTCTGAAGGAAGGCCGAGTACACTGCGTACTCGGAGACTGAAGTTTAATGAAAAGCCTACCCGGAAGACTTGTTTTACACTTAGTATAATTTTTGAATATGTAAATTGAATATGTACTATCGGATAGGGTTTTTAGAAGGAATGACAGCTGTCCTAGGTTGGCAGGCCTATAAATAGAATAATTAGGGCACGCCGCAAAGGACACGAGAGACCGAGAGGATAAGACCGACACATTAATTAAGAGAATATTGTGTGTGTGACGGATGTCCTAGGATTCCTCCTAAACCCTAATCGATTATCCTTTTGTATGATTAACGTTATATAAATGGAAATCTTTTGAGTAAATCCTTCGTGTCTTCGTATTTTTTGAATATTCACTGCAACCGTATGTTTGTTATTGATTCCGCCTTTAACAAACGGTCATCTTTCTAAACATAGTAACCCGTCATTAACTCGCTTGTCAACACGATTAATTTTGTGTGAGTTATGACATGATTGATTAAGATCCGATCCGAAACGACCTGACAAGTGGTATCAGAGCTTGTTGCTGCTATTTTTAGAAAGATTGTTGCTGATTAAGTTTTGAAGAAGAATGACGTAAGCAGAGCACTGTTCGATTGATTTGTGACGTCAGAAGCTCTGTTCTTCATTTTTCTTCCAGATCTACAAGTTTTAGGTGTTTTCTTTTCCTTATTTCACTTAAAGCTTTGATTTTTATTGTTGAATCTTGTTCTATTCATATCAGACACCTCAGATCTAAGAATTTATTCTCAGATCTGATTGTTTTAATCTACTTTTGATAAGATCTTAACTTTTATTTTAAGAAAATGTCCGGATATGAGGAACAAGAGGTGTCTACTAATAAGATACCTAGATTGTATGGTCAAGAGAACTCTACCAAGTGGAAAGTGCTTTTTGAGGCTGCTGCTTGTTATAATGATGTGGATATGTGGAATTCTATCAAGAATGGACCACAAGCTGCTGTTGAAGAATGTGCTAATGCAAATGCTATTGCTGCCGTTAGAGAGAGAATGAGAAAGGTTGATGACAGGGCATTGGCTATGCTCAAACTTGGTCTGTCTTGGGAAATCCTCACAAATGTTGCACATCATCAAAGTGCTAAGGCAATGTATGATGCAATCCTTGAGATGTATGAAGGGAACACTGAATTGAAGAACATTAAGAAGCAAAGACTGAAGCAACAGTTAGAAAGATTCAAGTATAGAGATGGTGAAAGGTTGAAGTCAATACTAGAACGTTTTCTGAGTATTGTGAATGAGTTGAGAACAACTGACTATGTAATGACTGACTTTGATTTAAATACAAAGTTGCTCAACTCAATGCCAAAAGAATGGTATACTGCTTGCAAATTCATCATTCAAAAGCAAAATTTCAATGAATTGAAATTGGATGATGTAGTATGTTTTCTTCAAGCTGCTGAACTTGAAATGATTGAGAATGAAATGATCAAGGAAGATAAACCAAGTTTCAATGTGTCAAATGCTTTAATTGCTCCTATGGGGAATCTTACAACAAAGAATCAACAACAAATTCCCATCATTGAAGAACCAAGTGATCACAACAATGAGACTGCTAGGTCATTCATTGGAGGTGGTTCAAGTAGTCAAGGTGGTCAACAGAGGTTTAATGTTCAATTGATTGATGATGATTCAGCCTCTGTGGGAAATGGAAATGCTCAAAGTGCTGGTGCAGGGCATGTTCAAGGGAATGATGCACAAGCCCTAATGTCTATGTTCACTGAGTCCTACAATGCATTTGTGGCCAAAAACATGATTCACACAAGTGTAGTGCAGGATGATTTGGAACAAATAGATGCTGATGACCTTGAAGACATGGATCTCAAATGGCAAGCTGCAATGTTGGCATTAAGAAGCAAGAGACTGTACAACAGAACTGGTAGATCACTAGTTTCTGGTCCAAATGAGAGAATAGGATTTGATAAGTCCAAGGCTATCTGCTACAACTGTCAACAGCCTGGACACTTTGCAAGAGAGTGCAATTTGCCAAGGAACTTTCAAGTCAATCAGTTCCAATAGCCTAGAAACCAACAACAATACCAGCAGAATATGCATAGAAACAACAACCAGTAGAACTTCAACAATAACCAAGGATTCAATCCCAACAACAACAACTTCCATCCAAATAACTTCAATCCCAATTTTAATAACCACTATCAGCCTCAGATGAACAACCAGCAGGGCATGAATCAGAATCAAGTATATCAAATGAACAACAATCAGAATCAAGCTGTTCAAATCCCTGCAATCCACAACATCCAGCAAACCAAAATCAACCAAGAAATCAAGGCAATTTGGCAGTAACTACTCAGCATGAGGGAAGCTTTGACTGGAGTAACCATGAGGAAGATATAGCAGATGATATCAGAAGAGCTAATGTGGCATTCATGGCCATAGACTCTGCATCTTCATCTAAGGTACATTCTGATCCTAATGCTGATTTACCTAAACTTGTCAATGAATTAAAAGAAAAGATTGGTAAACTGGAAAGTGAGTGTTTTAAGAAGCAAAGCATTATCAATGCTTATGAGGCAAGTGAGATTGTTAGTGAGGAAAGAATGAAAAGTTTGGAAGAGGATTGTATGAATAGCTATAGAGCTCAGACAAGATTCACAACAGAAATTAGTGGGTTGAAGAAGATGGTGATTGATGAAAAGGTGCTGAATACAAAGCTGCAAACTGAAAATGAATTCCTAAAGAACTTAGTTTCAACTGGAAACATTTGTGGAATTCTGAATAAAGTAAAAGAAGATGAAAAGTACAAGGCTGTTCCACCACCATTCAACAACAACTTTATGCCTAAAGTTGACAAAGAGAAGAGAAGTGCTTATCTACAACAATTCAAAGATGTGTTTCAAGACAAAGAAGATGTTGCAGATTTGTACAAGAATGTTGAGGTGAGTGAAGATGGTGAATTTGTTATGAAGAAAGAAATGAAAGAGGAAAAGTCAATTGGAGTTCAAGTCTCTGAAGATGACCTTGATTCAGATGAGTTGGATCAAGATGATCTGAGTGATTTGAGTGATCAAATTACTGAAAAAGAAATTCAAGCTGCTGAAAAAGGAAGAAAATATAGAAAGCCTGAATCTGTTGATCAACTTCCAAAGTATCCTCCAGTTACACATAAAATGAAAAGAATGAATGAGCAAATGAAAAGAGAACATGTTTCTTTTGACATTGGTGAAAAGAAGAATGTGTGTTACAATGCTGTCAGACCTCCAAGCAAAAAGTTTTTGGAAAAATTAGAAAAGAACAAGAAAAAGAAGGTAAATAAGGAAGAAATGGATATAGAATATATTACTCCTATTTATCCTATCGTTTCAAGTGTTGAAGACTTTGATGTGGGTGAGGTAGAAACTGTTGAGGAATATGAAAGAAGGAAGTCAAGATATAGAGAGAATGAAGATGATCAACCACTGAACTTGAAAAAGGTTGTCTTTGTTAAAGGGAATGTGGAAAGAAGTGATATTAGAATGGCTGAGTTTGTACCATTCTCAATTGATTTTGACAATCTGAAAAACAAAAAGACAATTGGTGTAAGAGAGCCCAAACCAAGTGAAAGATTCAGGAGACCAAAAGAACATGAGATGTTCAAAAGAAAGGTGTGGTGTAGAAAGTGTGATGAATGTGGACACCATACTGATTCATGTAATGAGAGACTCAAGTTTCAGCTATTTCATGTCCCAAATGGAACAAAGTTTGGTCAAGATTTTGTTTTGTACAAAGAGAAGTATGCCTGGTATTTGGGAAAGGGAAATGTGAATAGAATAGAGACAAGAGTTGAAGTGAAGGCTGAGACAAAGAAGAAGATGCATATGACTGAAAATGTGAGAAGAAGTAAATCACCTCAGAAGCAAAAGCAGGTGATAAGGGAAAACCAGTCATTGAAATTTACCAAAAATACTCATTCAGTCAAGTCTGATGAGTCACAAGAATCATCAGGCAGTGAGAAATCAAAAAGAAAAACTGTATATCAAAGAAAGAAACAAGCTATACTCACTGGTGATGAAAAGTTCTTGTTAAAACATGGATATGAACCACAAGGTTTCACATGGAAACCTAAAACTGAAGCTAAAATTGAAGTTGTGACTGATGTAAGAGACTTCTCAGAATCTAAGGACTATGTCTTACAAGAAAAGAGAACTGCCTCAGTTGAGCTTGACAATTCAGCTTCACTTGTCAAGACACCAAGAGAGTGTGGTTATGAAACTGACCATTCAGACAACTTGGAGATCACTCATGAAGATCCTGAACCTACTACACTCACTTCCCAAGCTGCCACTGAAATTGACACTGATAAGCTGCAAGTTGAAGAAGCTTGCATCTCATCACTGAACTAATCAAATTTCTCTTTGTGCAGGAACAGGCCACTCCATTGAATGATATATGGTATATGGATAGTGGTTGTTCTAGGCACATGACTTGTGACAAGAGGTCACTTGTGAATTATGTAGAGAAGTATGAGGGTCCAGTTGCCTTTGGGAGTGATGAAAATGGAGGAAAGATTGTGGGTAAAGGATATTGACAAATGGGAAGGTGTCTTTTGACAATGTCTTTCATGTTGAGGGACTACAATACAATTTGTTGAGTATATCTCAAATGTGTGATAAGGGTTACAAAGTCAGTTTTGATGATTCTCATTGTTTCATCTTAAAACCTGAGTTTGTGATCCCACCTGAAATGATTATGATGATGGCACAAAGAAATGGCAACTTGTATGAGTTGAATATGAAAGATGCTATTTAAGAGGTGGTGCATGTTTTGTTTCCAAAGCCACTGAAAATGAATCTAAATTGTGGCATAGGAAGTTGTGTCATGTGAACTTAAAGAATATGAATAGACTGGTCAAGGGTGAACATGTGATTGGTTTACCTACAAGATAATTTAAGTCAGATGATCATTGTGACTCATGTCAGAAGGGAAAACAACACAAGTCTACTCATAAGACAAAGCTCATCAACTCAATTGAACAACCACTTGAGTTACTTCACATGGATCTTTTTGGTCCTGTGAGTGTACCAAGTATTGGAAAGAAAAGATACTGTTTGGTGATCATTGATGACTATTCAAGATATACTTGGGTTTATTTCCTAAGTACCAAAGATGAGACTGCTGAGTTGATTAAGGGTTGTGTCACAATGATTGAAAACAAGCTGAATAAGAAAGTGAAGATGCTGAGAAGTGACAATGGTACTGAGTTCAAGAATGGAGTTATGGAAGAATTTTGTGCTATGAAAGGAATACTGCAACAATTTTCAGCTCCAAGAACTCCTGAACAAAATGGTGTTGCAGAAAGGAGAAACAGAACACTAATAGAAGCTGCAAGAACCATGTTGGCTGATGCTAACTTACCTGTCACATTCTGGGCTGAAGCAATCAACACTGCTTGTTATGTTCAGAACAGAGTGCTTGTGAACAAAAGGCATGATAAAACTCCATATGAGATTTTCAACAATAGAAAGCCTTACATCAAGTTCTTCAAGCCTTTGGCTGCAAATGTTTCTTATTGAACACTAGAGACTATTTGAACAAGTTTCAAACTAAGTCACTAGACTGTTTCTTTGTTGGATATTCTACTCACTCAAAGGCTTACAGAGTTTATGTGAAAGATCACATGAGTGTGATAGAGTCATCTGACATTATTTTTAATGAGAATCAATTCAATACAGTCAGTGGTGCAACATGGCTGTTTGATCATGAAAAGTTAATAAAGTCATTCAAGATTTATTCTGAAGACTTTGATGAAACATTCTACAAGACCAGTGTACTTGAAGAAAATAAGAAGAAAGAACTGGACTTGGAAGAATTGTGGAAGAAGGTTGCTAGAACAGAAAAAGAGTACACTTTTGTGAATAGCTCCTCAAAGAATGACATTGAACAAGATCAGGAAATGACAAGTCAAGATAGTACTGATGTACAAAATGATCATGTTCATAATGGGAGTGACACAGGCAACAAAACAAATGATGAAGAAGCTGCAACAACAGCAAGATTTCAAGACTTATTTCAAAGTTTGAATCTGGGAAACAATGGTGCATCCACTTCAAGACAACACAATGATGAAACACCAGTGTTTCATGATGCAGAAGCTGATTTGATCATTGAAGAACCTGAAATCAATGAAAGAAATCTTGACACAAATTTGTCTACAAATATGATAATACAAACTCCTACTGTTGAAAAGAATCATCCTGCTGGAAATATCATTGGTGACCTGCATGAAAGAGTAACAAGGAGTCATTCTGAGATAGCTAACATCTGTTTGTACTCTTGCGTTCTATCCCAATTAGAACCAAAGAATATTGCTCAAGCTTTAAAAGACAATAGTTGGGTAGAGGCAATGCAAGAGGAATTGGCCCAGTTTAGAGATTTACATGTATGGGATCTTGTAGACAAGCCACATGACAGATATGCAATAGGAACCAAATGGGTGTTCAGAAACAAAAAGGATGAAAGGGGTTTGGTGATTAAGAACAAAGCTAGACTTGTAGCACTGGGATGTCTTCAAGAGGAAGGGATAGACTTTGAGGAAGTGTTTGCACCAGTTGCAAGACTGGAAGCCATAAGGATTTTTCTTGCATATGCTGCCTCAAAGAACATTAAAGTATTCCAGCTTGATGTCAAATCTGCATTCCTTAATGGAAAGATTGATGAAGAAGTGTATGTGACTCAACCACCAGGTTTTGAGGATCCCATGTATCCAAACAAGGTGTATAAGCTAAACAAAGCCCTTTATGGTTTACATCAGGCTCCTAGAGCATGGTATGATGAGTTATCAACTCATTTACTTGAAAATGGCTTCACAAGGGGAGCCATTGACAAGACACTCTTCTACAAAAGAAAAGGGTCAGATTTGCTGCTTGTACAAGTCTATGTTGATGATATCATCTTTGGATCTACAAATGAAAATATGTGTTTGGAGTTTGAAGAGGTGATGAAGTCCAAGTACAGCATGAGTTCCATGGGTGAAATGAATTTCTTTCTGGGACTACAAGTTGAACAAAATGATGAAGGAATCTTCATTCACCAAGCTAAGTATGTGCAGGACATTCTGAATAAGTTCAACTGTAATGATTACAAGGCTGCCTCAACTCCAATGGACACCAAAGAAAAGATGATAGCTGATGAAAAGGGGGAGTCAGTTGATGAACATGAATATAGAGCAAAGATTGGATCTCTGATGTATCTGACTGCAACAAGACCAGATATCATGTTTGCTGTGTGTGTATGTGCTAGGTTCCAATCAAATCCAAAAGTCTCCCACATGAATGCTGTGAAAAGAATATTCAGATATTTGAAGGGAAGACCAGACTTAGGGATTTGGTATCCAAAGAACCAATCCTTTGATCTGATTGCATATACAGACAGTGATTATGATGGATGCAATATGAGTAGAAAGTCAACATTAGGGGGATACCAGTTTTTGGGTCAAAGGCTAGTGTCATGGCAATGCAAGAAACAGATCACAGTGTCAATCTCCACTGCAGAAGCTGAATATGTTGTTGCATCTGCATGCTGTGCACAAGTTCTCTGGATTCAGAATCAGATGCTGGACTATGGTTTGAACTTTCTAAACACCCCTATTCTGATTGATAATACTGCTGCATATTTTACTGTTAAGAATCCTGTGCAACATTCTAAGACTAAGCATATTGAAATCAGACATCACTTCATCAGAGATTGTAGTGAAAAAGGTTTGATTGAAATGCAAAGAGTTGATACAAGTGATAATCTGGCTGACCTATTCACCAAACCACTTGATAGAACCAGGTTCAACTTTCTTTTGAAAGCCCTGGGGATGATCAACTCTGATGAAATCTGATTAGGGATGTGTGCTTAGTTGTGTACCTCTATGTGCTACTTGAATATTTTAGAAGAGGTTATACAAGTTGAATATGTTGCTGAATATGCTGCTGAATATGTTGTTTAATATGTTTTGATTATGTCACTGTTTTGATGTTAACTGATAGGTGCTTGAGTAACTATTTGTGCAATTTGGTTGAATTTGATGATAATCCTTGACTATCTTGTTAACTGATCTGATGTTATGATAAGTAATTTGATATGTTTAGGTGAGATTAATTACTTATATAATATCATGAGTAATCACATGTTTATGGTTACTTGAATATGTTCTTAATCTGATCTTCTGAAGTTGTTATGGTAAATAGACATTGAATGAAATTACAGTCTGTTTTTCTTGATGATGTAAGAATGATTAAGATTTGAGTATGTGATGCAACTGTTTATGTCAAAATGTGTTTTATGTCAAAATTAAGTGATTCAATGAAATTTATAATGAATTTTGCATAAATACTATATTTTGGTCAAAACATGAGCAAGTTGATTAATGGTGAAGAGATATGATAAGATTATTCAGTTCAAGCTTTTAAGAAGCTTAAAAGAAGGATTTTTAAAGGGAAAGATCTTAAACAGTTGTTTTTTTGCTGAAAATTATGTCATTTGCCCAGTTGGAAGGACATGCACTTGTGTATGTTTGGTCCTTAAATCTCTATAGATTCAAAGGATAGCCATTGACCAGAAAACTGAATGCATTTGGGGCAATTATGACTTGTTTCTTATTCCTTCACTTAAAACTATGTCAATAGCTCTGACTTTGAAAGGACATATATTCTCATGTATGTTTGGTCCTGTTGACCACTTTTGGTCAAACAGGATAGCCATTAACCTGACAATGAAGAGATATTGGGGTGATTGAATATTAAACTGTATTTATGGGAAATGATAGTACATTGACTACTTAGCTGATCATATGGAATTAATAGGCTAAAAAGACCTTAGTATAGTCATTAACTTGTATGGTTGCTTTCCCATGATGATGTAAAATCTAAGGTGATATAAACTTAATGAATATGCTAATCTTTATGTGGAGATGCATAGTTGTTTTGCATGTCTCAAGATAGATCTCTCCGAATGATATGGCAGAAAAGTGATTACCCAGTCATACACGAGCCTGTTGTTATTTGGTCAACCAAAATGAAACTTTTTTTTAAATATGACAAAGAACATGCTTTAAGAAAATTTGAGAAAATATCAAAAACAAGGGGAAGAATGAATAAATCAACCAAAAGTTGATAAATGTTTTAAATATTTTATCAAATAAGAGGGTTACAACAAGAACTACAAAGATGTTGACAAAAACTGTCTCATCTTGAATGAAAGGCATGTTGCTAACTGTAAGTCCAATGTTCAACCTCTATACATGTTTGAATATCAAAAGTTCAAAAATACAATAAGTTCTATCATACAAAAAAACTATTTTTGACCAAATACAGGAGGTTGGAGTCAAATTGGGGTGATCTGGGGAAAGCCAAATAAGCTTTGAGAAGAGATATGAGACATCAGAGCACAGTGTTGACCATTATTGCATTATGCTCAAATTGAACCATAATCATATCACCAAAGAGATGAAAATCATGCTAAGTCTATACCTGCTGTTAACCTATCTAAGTTGTCATAATAATGCTGAGAGTGAAGTATTGAGAAAGCTACTTAGTCAATATGATCCCATTCCTGAGATCTTTTCAGTTTATAAAAGAAATTGTTTTGAAGTGAAGTATAACTGAAATTTGATCTCTTAATGCACCATTTGCTCTTAAACTATGTTCTGAAAGGATACATAACTTAGAAATGTCTTTGAAAAGTGGTTTAAGTCAAAAAGTGTTGCATTTTGCCTAAAATAGGCTGAATATGTAAGTTCGAGTAAGGTTTGATGATTTCTAACCCTCTCGAGCACAAACTGTTTGAATATGTATTTTCGGGTAAGGTTATTGAATTATAACCTTTCCGAGTACAGAACAGTTGATTATGGTTGAATATGTAAGTTCGAGTAAGGTTTGATGATTTCTAACCTTCTCGAGCATAAACTGTTTGAATATGTATTTTCGGGTAAGGTTATTGAATTATAACCTTTCCGAGTACAGAACAGTTGATTATGTGTGAATATGTTGTTTCGGGTAAGGTTTGACAACTTTCAACCTTTCCGAGTAAGCTTAGTCATTTTTGACTAACATTATGATTTTCGGGCATGCTTTGAAATGTTTACACTGTTGCACTCACTTTCCGAGCAAGCTTGAAGTCTTGAGATGATTATGTGTTGAAATAGCTAACTGTTAACAAGAAATTCTTGTTTCGAGTAAGCTATGCATGTTTTATGTTAGCTTCGAATAAGCTATGCATGTAATATGCTGATTGTGTTTTCAAGCAAACTTTGTGAACTTAAGTGAGTACACCAAGTAAGCTTTGTGTGAATATGTTGTTAGGAAAGGTTTGTTAATCTTTCCGGGCACGCTTAGATGTTACTGTTTAAGTTTGTCATTTTTCGGGTATGGTTTGATATGATAAGTTCCCTCGAACAAGGGCATACCTGATGATTGAATGTGTTTATCCTAGCAAGCTTAGTGCTAACTTAGGATTTTCGAGCAAGCTCTATGAAATTTTAGACTATAGCACACTTAAATGTTTATGTGTTTAATTTTATTCCGAGCATGCTCTGTGATATATGTGTTTATGATTTCTTTGAAATTACAAGTGTTTTCGGGCAAACTTTGTTTTCCGAGCACACTTTATATTTTGGGTACACTTGTGTTCCTTCAATATACTTGGTAATTTTCAAAACCTAACTTTCCGAGTACACTGTCTGCTAGAATTTGGTCTCGAGCACACTTTGTATTATATGAAAGTTATTCGGGTATACTTTGCATAAGATTGTTGTCCGAGCACACTTTACATTTGAAAGAGTGCTCGAGCACAATCTTCATACAAGTATACTTGAATGAATGCATTGATTGAATATGTGAGTTAGTATGATGAAATTGTTTAGACTCATACTTGAATGAATACGTTGTTTGATTATGTTAGTGATTATGATTTTTAGGGTTCATGCTAGATAAGTTTTAATTTGAATTTGAGAAATTTTTGGGAGGATCTTAATTGATTCTTAATAAGAATGTTTATTTGATAACTATATTTGATTATTTGTCTTGCGATTTATTTCTCAAGAAATCAAGTATTTCGGGTAAGCTTTCTTCATTATATCTTAACTTTAAATTAATTTACTTGATCGAGCAAGGTTTAAATAGAGAAGTATTCGGGCAAACTTCACATTCAAAATGAAAAGTTTTCGAGTAAAGTTTGACCGAGTAAGGTTTGTTAGTGGAAGAAGATCGAGTAGACTTTGGATAAATTAATTTTTCGAGTAAGGTCTTATAATTTTAAATGAGATTAAATGTTTTTGATATATCAGGTGGATAACGTTACTGGTTGACAGCTAGTAATTCACAAGAAGACAAAAAACATTTAAAACCCATTTTCAAAATGTATAAAAGAGGGACTTAGGCAAATTTTTTCTACATTATTTCCCTCTATCTCTCTCCTTCCACTGCAAAATCTCTCTTACTAAGAAAAATAATCGACTTATCGAATTCAAGATTAATCCAAACCCTAATTTTTATCAGCCACTAATTTCCGACTCGGTAAGCATAAAATTTTATGTTTTCCGATCACGATTAGATTGTTATTGTGACTTGATCATTCGAGTACTAAACACTCTGTTTATGTGTTTAGGTTATTAATTTGTCGAAGAACAGGTTCTTGAAGATTTCTTTCTTTCTTCTTCATTTTTATAACTTGAAATTGTCTAAAGTTTTAAACTTTATGTCTAATTTCACTTTGAATATGTTTGTTTATGTTTTACAGATATGGCAGACAACGAGCCGAAGTATGTGTTTGAGGCAAAGCACAATATGTGCGCACTACTACAAGTAACACCAGAAAATGAACCGATGGCTCGAATGATCTTATGGATGGCACGGTTAAACATTAGCTTTGCTCTCACTGAAAGCCCGATTATCTACAGAAATCACTCCTTGGATTTCTGGAGATCAGCAGAGCTTATTGAAGACGGTAATGAAAGACGAATCGAGGCAACCGTGGCCAGACAGGAGATACAGATCACTGAAATATTGATCAGAAGATGTTTAAGACTGAATGACGATGATCACAATCACATCAGCTTCGATACAAAGCATCTGTTGAAGATTTTCAGAGAAACTATGGGGTATCAAGGAAATGTCCATGAGGGACAGTTTCAGAAGGGATTATTTCCAATGTTGTACAGATTTCTGATTCATCACATCATACATGGATTTGCTCCGAGAAAGGGATCATGGACTCTGATGAGTCTTGATCTAGAAAAATGCCACCGTTGGAACAATCTATGATCTGCCATTTAATTTTTCCAAGATGATCTTTGATGGGCTAGTGGGGAATCTAAAGAAACTGGAAAGAAAAAGATTTTTACAGTACCCGAGATTCCTGCAGATCATATTCAATAGCACACTACAAGATTTACCAACAATTGGAACCACCCATAAACTGCAAGATCCCGATGCCTACAAGAGAATAAAGAATCCTGGTGTCTCTAACAATTTTGATGCAAGTATTCCATTGGAAATTCTGCCATGGTTATTAAACCATGATTTGGCTATAATGCCTGTGCCTGAGCTGAGCTCAGAGGAGGAAGAAGGGAATGATGAGGAGAGTGCTGAAGGAGACTCTGATGATGATGTTGATGGCAATGATGGGGGAGATGGTCTGGATATGGAGGTTATGGCACCAGTACAGGGGGAGCAACATGAAGAACTTGAACAACCTATCCCTACACTACCACAATCACCACCACCTACCTCACCACATCAAACACCACATCAAACCCTTACCCTAGACCAACCAGAAACATCCACACATCAATACACACATCAATCACCAACACCACAAACTCCTACCACAAACCTACCTGATTTTGAACCATTTACTACATCAAACCCTACAAGTCCACATGATGATATGTCACTAAGAAATGCTGAGTTGATGCTTGAAAATGATGAGTTGAAAAGGCAAGTGGAGGAGGTTAGGGATGAAAATACTGATTTGAAAAGAAAGAATGAAAAGCTAACAAGTGAAAATGAACTGTTATTGAAAAAGTTAGCTGATGCTGAATTGTCAATTCGAACCCTGGTGCAGGAGGTTGAGAAGACCTCAGCTGCCCCAAAACAGGGGGAGAATATAGATGAGAATGATATGGTCATGACTGATATTGAAAATATTGATGGTTTGATGAGGATCATGAATGAATATGATGATAGTGATGAATCTGTAATGGATGTGAGAGAAGAAGTAATCAATGATGATGTTGAGAATGTGCTGACAAAAGAGTTGACTGAGATTGTGAATGAAGAAATGAGTGTGGAGAATGTGAATGTGAGTGCTGCTACTGAGGAACTAGAACACACTAAGCCAAATGATGATCAAGAAGCTAGTTCCAAAAGGGTAGAGCATGACTCTGAACTGGAAGACTTATTTAGAGAGATTGATGAGTTTGGAAGTCATGAAGAAGAAAATGAAGAACAGTTAAGAAAGAGAAAAGAAAAGGGTAAAGAGATAGCCACAGATGAAGAACCTGTTGTATACGTTGAAAAAGATGTAACTTTTCTAGATACTGCTGCTGATGCTGCTATTGCTGAGAGAGAAAGACTTATTAAAGAATCAATGGAAAGGGAAGCAATTGCCCATTCCTTGACTGAAGAAGAGTTGGCACAGCAGGACCTATTGATCAAAGAAGCCAATGTAGCAAAAGAAATATTTCAAGATGTGGCAGATCAAGAGGTTATTGAAATTCTGGTGAATATGAACAAAACTCAAGAGTTTGATGACTCTTTGAGAAAGGTGGTTAACAAGTTTCAGGAGCAACAATCGGAGACTGTTGAACCATCAACCAATCTTAACACTGACATGATTATACCTGAAGAGATTGGGGAGTCAATTGCATCTGCAGCTGCCAAGAAATGGGCAGAACAGGTTAATGAGGATATGAAAAAGAACCCTGCTAGTAACTGGGGAGAAAGAAGATATGAAAAGACCTATCAAAGAAGAAAGAAATATGATGAACAGACTGATGATGAACCAATCAGGGCAATCCCCTTGCAAACATTGCAACCAGGAGAAAAATTACCAGGGGTCCCTGATGTTAATGTTTCTGTTAAAGATGAAGATGAAAATATGGATGAACCAGAGCATCCTGACTCTGATGAACCCAAAATAGATGCCATGAATGACTTATCAGATGATGAGGAGGATGACTCTGAGGAGTCTGATGGAAAGGGTGATGATCACCCTGATCAAGGAGGTGAGAAAGTTGACACAAGCTCCATTGCTGAGACCCCTCAAGCTGAAATGACTTATATTCAAAGGGGAAACATTAAAATTAATGCAGAGGAAGTCTTAAAGAAGATTGAGAAAAGAAAGAAAAATATTGAGCACTATAAAACTTTTTTGAAGGTTAGAGGCTATCCTGAAGCTGCCTTAGAAAAATACACTGCTGAACAAATTCAAGATCTTTATAACAGTGAGAAAGAGATAGTTGCAGAAAAGTTTGTGAAACAAGATGATAAGATGGAATTGGAAGAATTAAAGAAGAAATATGATGGCATGTGTGGGTATTTGATTGAGAAAGGCATGAAGCCTGAGGTTGTGAGAAATCTGAGCAAAGAGGCAGTATTTGACCAATATTCCAAAAGGAAAGAGAAAGAGTTGAAAATGGTCTATACTGAGAGCACAACTCAAAAAGAACTATCTAATGAGCCTCCAAAGAAGAAAAGAAGAATTCAGACCTTAAGGGAGAAGGAAAAAGAGCAAGTCAAACCTGTTGAAATTCCTATCCCTCAAGATGATGTCAAATCTAAACAAGAAACTGAACCATTTATGCCTTGGGAGAATGAGGAAATGATCAGCATCCTAAGAAACATAATGACAAACAAGAGAGGGATGACTGAAGAAGACTTTAATGTGTTGGAGAAAGAGGACTTGAAGACTCTTTTCTATCTGCAGAAGGATGAGTGGGGAAAAGCATTAAGGGAGGGAGAAAATCCCAGATATTACTCTGATGGCAGATTTGTGCCTGCTGGACTAGCAAGAACTCCAGGAATGATCAAAATGTTAATTGAGCTGGAGGCAGCAGGACATGACATAGTGGAGATTGCAAACCTTCCTACTGAGATGGTGGAAGCAATATATGTGAAGACATTCAACTTGGGACCTCAAAAGCCCAAGAAATCAATTCCATTCAGACCTCCAATCCATCAAAGATTGCAAAGAGGAAGAGGCCAAGCAGGAAGAGGGGATTCAAGCAGCTCAGTACAACAAAGAACAAGACCACAGTCTGATGTGGATCTACCCAGAGAGCTGTACTATGATTCAGTTACTGATTCTATGAAAGTGATTATGGAGAGCAGAATGCTAAGGGAAATTGTGGTCAGAAGTGACTTCCGTGAGTATAATGAAGATCAATTAAGAAGGATGGCCACACTTCACTTGTATGATTACAGGAACAGGGACAGATCAGCAGGAAGACAGATGAATGACTTATCTAAGTATCTGCAAGAACAGGCTGCTGATGGGTTCAAATTTTTGAAAGAAAAGAGAAGTTGAAGACTGATCCAACTTCACAAGTCAAAGAGGTCAGAAAAACTGAAGAAAATGGACAGGGCTGAACTGAACTACTAGATGAGAGTCCGAGATCAGAATCCTCTGTCCAACATGGAGACTTGTATAAGCTTGGGAAGAAGGATGAGAAGGCCAAATTACACAGTGCAGAAGAACGGTGTCATTACAGAAGTTGAATACAAAGAAGACATTGGCCACTATGTGCTGAGGAACTCGGATGGGAAGGCCTTGGCAACAATCAAGAAGGATGCAGATCTGACATGCCTACATAATGATGATCTTACTGATATAAGAGACTTGGTGATACCAGAAGGACACACTCACTAGCAAGTGCTCAATATATTCAGAGAAAGAGCAGCATCTGTGATCCAGCTGAAAAGACAAGCAGCCTACGATGAGAGGAAAAGACAAATGAGATAGAATAGGCTTTGCTTTGTAATGTCTTCGGACAAGCTTCTGAATATGTAATGTTGTTTATGTAATTTGATTATGAAATTTGACTTTAATTTGATGTGTATTTTGCTAAGTGTATGTAACCTTAGAGTGTTTTGGGTCAGCTGAGGTGTTCCAATCTAGGGGGAGATTGTTGGGTCAAGAGTTTGACCCAAATGAGGAGATATGACCTAAATGAAGAATATTGAAGATTGGAATCTTCTCAACCTCCTCAAAAACTGCTAAGTATTGAACCCGGGTACACCTTGGACCTTCAAGTAAGCTTCTACTTAGCCGAGTACGAGATTTTGCCTCCCGGGCAAGGTTTACTTCAAGTAGTCTTCTTTAGTGGATATCCGAGCAAGGTATGCTTTTTAGTGTTTTCCCGAGTAAGGTTCATTAATTTGGCATATCCGAGCAAGGTTCACTTTGTCAAGCAGTATTGTTCTTCAAGACCAAGTATTTTACTCTTCCGAGTAAGGTTTGGTCAACCAAGTCCAAGAAACCAAGTATTTGGAAGACCGGGCAAGGTATTCTTTAATAATTGTGGTCCAAGTATACTTCATGAGTTGATGGAATATCTCTAAGTTATATCGAGTAAGGTTCTGCTCAAGCAAGGTATGTACTCCCGAGTACGCCTTATCAATAAGTTATTCAACTGACAATGAGCCGAACAGGATCATAGAAGAACAAGGTTGCTCGTAAGGATTTGTCGAGCAAAGTTTGATAAGTCCAAGAAGATTGAAGTCTACTCGGTGAATATTTTACTTGGTAAAATATTCTTTAAGTAAAGTCTACCCGGAAACTGATTCCGAGTACACTTCTATGTTTACCAAGTCTGAAGGAAGGCCGAGTACACTGCGTACTCGGAGACTGAAGTTTAATGAAAAGCCTACCAGGAAGACTTGTTTTACACTTAGTATAATTTTTGAATATGTAAATTGAATATGTACTATCGGATAGGGTTTCTAGAAGGAATGACAGCTGTCCTAGGTTGGCAGGCCTATAAATAGAATAATTAGGGCACGCCGTAAAGGACACGAGAGACAGAGAGGATAAGACCGACACATTAATTAAGAGAATATTGTGTGTGTGACGGATGTCCTAGGATTCCTCCTAAACCCTAATCGATTACCCTTTTGTATGATTAACGTTATATAAATGGAAATCTTTTGAGTGAATCCTTCGTGTGTCTTCGTATTTTTTGAATATTCACTACAACCGTATGTTTGTTATTGATTCCGCCTTTAACAAACGGTCATCTTTCTAAACATAGTAACCCGTCATTAACTCGCTTGTCAACACGATCAATTTTGTGTGAGTTATGACATGAGTGATTAAGGTCCGATCCGAAACGACCTGACAATTGTAAATGCTTGTCATCCCACTATGGAAGTTTTGTTTAGTGGTTACTGGTTAGGATTTTTCGTTAGTTAATTTGAGATTGTATGTATATCTGCTGCACCATTTGACCAGAGCCTTAAAGCACATGGAGTCATCATTTACCTCATAAGCAGAGTTGAAGAGGGGAACTTTCTTCTTATTTTTCTTCATTCTCCACAGAAAACAGGATTCACTTCACGTAGGTGTCTTTGATGTTTCTGTGGCGTTTGTGGATGATGTTCATGTGTATTGGGGGTTGGTGAGTGGTGACTATAAGAGGTCTGAATGATTAGGAGGCTTTGAACCAGTAAGTCTTGATCGAAAAGACTGTGAAAAATGACTATTTTGGGGGTGTTTGGGATTCCTTATTTTACCTCCTTATAACTTTTCATTAAGTTAATAAGTTACAACATTGTAACTTATGAAACTTTTCCTTTCACAATATAAGCAATCCCAAACACCTTATTACTTTTTAAAAAGTTTATAAGTTATAAGTTGATGAAAATAAGCAATCCCAAACACCCCTTTTGTGCTCAATGAAATATATCTGTTTAGTCAGAGCACCTAATAATTGTACTAAATGACCAAACTTTCATTATAACTAACCAAAATACATCTTAAAACAAACTTTTATTAATCAACCCAAATACATCTTAAAAGTAGTAAACACTAACATAATAACTTAACAATACACCCACAAGTAGACAAAACCCTTAAACATCAAACATGGTTTAAGCAATATCCGACAAACATAACACTCATTTTAATACAACCAAACACATCTTAAAACCGGAGCCGTTTCAACACTTACAAGTCTATATCTTTCCTTGTCTCTTAACCCCTTTTCCTGATAAATCTACAATAAATCATCATTAACACCAAAATTAGTTAGTTTATTGATTATAAGCTTTTGATCATAAACAATAAAGGTAATTGCATAAAAAAAAGACAACCAATTTTGTTTAAATTTCTATATTAGTTTTGACTAGTTACTTCACCAACCTCAACCTTTTGTATTGTTATACCACATAATAACAAACATAATACTCACCATGGACGTAGACAGCTTTAGGGGAACGAGTTCCGCCGAACCCGTACGAAATTTTGTTTTAGTATTATATATTAGTGTATTTTGACATCGGACACGTATAAATTTCAACATCGAACCCGTAGAAAACCTAAATTAAGTGAAACATTCGTTCGTCCCTCAAAATTTTCCGAACCCATAGGAAAACATTTTCTGGCTACGCCACTGATATTCACTACAAACTCAACACCTACCGCCATCACTATAAATATTGGTTAAATTTCTATATTAAAGAGGCTCAACACCTACTATCACCGCTACAAACTCAACAAATTAGAACAAAATATTTAAGTCATAAACAACAAACACTAAAAGATAAACAACCCAAATTGAATGAGCTTGACGATATATTACTAAAAATGATCCCAGCATTAAGAAACTAATAAACATTAGCGAAGAAAAAGACATTCAAGCAAATACAATTCATAAAAATTGACCTAACAATATACAAAATAAATGCCTCTATAAATTATGAAATTGACATGCAGTTAAACAACATGAGCATATATTGACATGTGAAAATTTCTAATTTATGTAGTTGAACAGAGCATAAACCACAAACAAAAATGCATAAAAATACATATATCCCAAAATGCATGTCAACTTAAAAGGCACTAAAAAGCCCAATGTGATCTATATATTCTTTTGCTTAAATATGAACCTGCAACTAAAGTGTATTATTTGAATTTTGTTTTAAAACTGTAGCCTTCTGACTTTAGATTTCAATCCTTTCAGTCTCATTATAGCCGAACTATTCATAAAATATAATACCTACTGGTGTCATCAAAAGTGTTTGGCTACGTAAATCATCTATTCTCTCGTAGATCTATTTTGTGTTTATTTTCATTTCCATAGGGACACACCCATTTATCTATGTAAATTGCAAAATGTAACCAATACTAATATAAGCAATTCAACAACCAAAATTAATGAACGCATCAACAATCAAAATACACTACGTAATGTAAACCACATCAAAAACAATCATGCCCGAAATTGAAAAACTTTTGTAGACAGATACTGAACGCTAAAGACAGACAATTGTTATACGTGGAAGTCTGATGATCGATCAACAATTCTCCATAGCTATCTTCAAGCCTACTTAAATAACCCGTGAATCATCCAAATTAAAAATAATGTTTTTAATCAATACTAAACCATAATGACTTTCTAATTACTATGTAAAGATCTCAAGGCTAAATTATGTATCTTATCACTTCTAAGCGGTTTATGCATTTCATTAAACACCTGGTGAGCAAACTCATATTTATAGGATCTTGATGAAAAGCCTGATTTAATTTCACATCCATTATCCCTTGCATAAATAGAAATGGGTTGTTGTAGAAATGAATTAATTTCAGTCTTGTTGTGATTCATCACCACATTTAACCAAGTACATGAAGAACCAAGAATCGTTGTCTCTGGTGTTTGGTGGTTGTGCGACGGTGGTCGATGGTGCGAAGGTGAATAACGGTGGAGAATATGGGTGGTGAAGATGGATGGTGGTGTTGAAGAACAGGGGTGAAAAAAGGGAGGAGGGTATATGTGTCTATAAAGGTAGGGCAACAAAAAGCCACAGATACCCATCAGTTAATACCCGCAGATCGTTCAAGGCTTCCTCAGTGGACATCCACGGGTCATCCGTAATACATTGCGGATCGTTTAAGGTTTCCTCAGAAGGCATCTGCGGGTCATTCGCAGTACCTACATAGTATACAGAAGATAAACACCAAAGGAACACAAGTTCAAATAACCACCCAAAAACGTAAAGAACTTCCCACATGTGTGGAAGCCTCCTAAATGCGGAAGAAAGATCGGGTGACATCAATAAAGCAGTTATAACAAACTTCCTTCTAGAATGTTAATTCAAATATTCCTTGAAAGGGATATTCCTTCCTTCGTAAAGAGCATGTGACAGTGCAGCCAATCAGAGGAGGACAACTGGATAGTTTGTTATAACTATGCACATGGCTAGCTGTCAACACCTATCAGACTGTGCCACGTGTCCATTCAGGTAGAAAGAGCATTTTCTAGAAAATGACAGTTGGACCAATCATATTCCCCTTCTAGAATGTTAATTCAAATATTCCTTGAAAGGGATATTCCTTCCTTCGTAAAGAGCATGTGACAGTGCAGCCAATCAGAGGAGGACAACTGGATAGTTTGTTATAACTATGCACATGGCTAGCTGTCAACACCTATCAGACTGTGCCAAGTGGGTCCATTCAGGTAGAAAGAGCATTTTCTAGAAAATGACAGTTGGAAAAATCATATTCCCCTTAACCACCGGCTATAAATACCCAACTCATCATCATGAGGTACTCATTCACACTTCATATATTACATCAATCACTTAAGTATTTTCTTTCTCTAAGAACTGTACTTAAACTCACGCCGGAGGGTGGTTATGGAAACATCCCCATTCTTGTCCTTCCCGTAACGAGCTCACGGTGGTTCCGTTTTACAGGTCATCACCGTCAGAATTGCTAGATCTAATTCTCTGTTAACCTAATTCGTGTTTCATAACCCATACCCGGTGGAAATATTGATCTAACCTAATTAGGTCTAGATCTATTTTCCTTCATTGGAGCCATCCTTACTTTTTCTAGAACATTTGTTTGTTGTTGTGTTGGTTAGCATGAGTCAGATTCAACAGTTTCCAGTGGAAACTCCAATGATGACGAGGTGATATGCTGGACCGATTGGTCCTACTCTAGACGTTGTGGGACGAGTGACAGTTGAGACTTGTCGGGCTCGCCAAATTTCAGATCCAGAAATTCTTCCTCAGTGAGATCTCATCATCAGAATCCCAGATTTGTGAAAATTCAAACTTTAGAAAAATGGTTGCAACTGCAAAAAGAGCGAGTTGTGGCTGAATACGAGCGAATTTTGTGGAAAGAGCGAGTCCACACACCGAATTTGACGTATGAAGAAACTCCTCCTTCATCTCCATCCCCTACACCGACAGTTCTTCGGAGTCAGCTGCATGATAGCGTCAGGACTACAGCGTATTCTGAGGAGAGAGAAGAAGATGGAAGTCTTGGCAGAGGTCGTAGGGTTATGTGGAGCATCTCCCGCAGAACCGCGTATGATAAGAGTCATTCTTCCCGAAGTCGACGAGATGCTTCGTATCTTCATAATGATAACAATTATTTCAGTGTGGACAGCCAACTACATGAACGAGAAGAGACTATGTCAGGTCCCCGATTTCAGATGGATCTTACTCAAATCATGTCATAACTCACACAAATAAATGTGTCGACAAGAGAGTTAATGACGGGTTGCTATATTTAGAAAGATTACCGTTTGTTAAAGGCGGAATCAATAACAAACATATGGTTGCTTAATCAGTATTCAAAGGTAACCAACACAAGCAAGATTTACTCAAAAGATTTCCATTTATATAATATCAATCATACAAAGTGGATAATCGATTTAGGGTTTCTTGAAGGAAGGTTTGATCCGTACAATACTAAGACAGCCGTCACACACAATATTCTCTCTTAATTAATGTGTCTGTCTGCCTTGTTGTGTGTACCGCTAGGAGGTGTGCCTTAATTATTCTATTTATAGGCCTGACACCTCCTTTACAGCTTTCATTCCTTCTAGAACCCTACCCGATAATACATATTCAAATTACATATTCAGAAGTATTCTAAGTGTAAATCAAGTCTTCCGGGTAGGCTTTGCATCAATCTTGTCTTTCCGAGTATGCTCTGCCATCCTTTATGACTTGGTAATATAGAAGTGTGCTCGGGATCAGTTTCCGGGTAGACTTTACTTGAAAAGTATTCTACAAAGTAAAATACTCACCGGGTAGACAATCTTCTTGGTTTTGACAGACTTTGCCCGACAAACCCTTACGAGCAACCTTGTTCTTCAATGGGTCCTATCAACTCCTTACCTGGAATAAGCTTATTAGCAAAGTGTGCTTGGAAGCACTTTACCTTGCTTGAGTTGAACGCTGCCCGATGAAACTTGTGATATCTCATTAAACACCAAGCATACTCGGACCATCTTTATTAAAGAATACCTTGCCCGATCTCCCAAATACTTGGTTTCCTGAGTTTGGTTAACCTAAAGCTTACTCGGAAGTGAACTTTACTTGGCTATGAAGAACAAACCTGCTTGATAAAGTGATCCTTGCCCAGACTTGCATACACTAGTGAACCATACCCGGTAATGCACTAATTAGCAAACCCTGCTCGGAGATTCACTAAAGAAGACTTAGAGAAGATAACCCTGCCCGATAGACAAAATATCATACCCGGCTAAGTAAAAGCTTGCTCGTAAGTCTAAGGTGTGCCCGGATCCATACTTAGCGAATTCTGAGGAGGTTGAGAAGATTCCAATCTTCCATCTGATCAGTTTTGTGCCAAATCTTGACTCAACAATCTCCCCCTAGATTGGAACACCTCAGCTGACCCAAAACATTTCTAAGGTTACTTACACTTAGTCAAAATACACATCAAATTAAAAGTCAAATTACATAATCAATTAACATAAACAAATTACATATTCAAAAAGGCTGTCATAAGACATTACATAGTAAAAGCATAGTCTAGGAATTTTGTCTTTTCCATGCTCTGTATGCGGCTTGCCTTCTGTTTGTTATCACTGATGCAACTCTCTTTTTGAAGATATCAAGGGCTCGATAATGAGTATGACCTTCTGGTATGACCCAGTCCCTAATATCCATTAGATCTTCATCATGTAAGCAATTCAAGTCTTTATCCTTCTTGATAATCCCCAGTACTTTTCCATCAGAGTTTCTCAGCAAGTAATGGTCAACATCTTCTTTGTATTCAACTTCAGTTATGATGCCATTTCTTTGGACTGTGTAGTTGGGGCGTATCATTCTTCTTTCAAGACTTATGCATGTGTTCATGTTTGACAGTGGATTCTTGTCTCTGACATTCATCTTGTAGTCCCTTTCAGCTATGTCCATCCTTCTTAACTTTGCAGTTCTCTTTGATCTGTGAAGTTGGGCAGTCCTCCAGTTTCTCTTTACTTTCAGGAATCTGAATCCTCTGTCGGCTTCATCTCTTAAGAATTTAGAAAGATCATTCATTTGTCTTCCAGCCACTCTGTTTCTGTTTCTATAATCATACAAAGTGAGTGTTGTCATTCTTTCTAATTGTTCTTGAGTATATTCATCGAAATCACTTCTCACAACTATATCTCTTAGTTGTCTACTTTCCATAATCACTCTTATGCATTCACACACAGAATCATAGTAAATTTCTCTAGGAAGATCCACATCTGACTGTGGTCTTGTTGTTCTTTGTTGTGCAGATCTACTTGATTCTCCCCTTCCACCTTCACCTCTTCCACCTTGTGGATATCTTCTTGAAATTGGTGGCCTAAAAGGAATAGACTTCTTGGGTTTTTTAGGCCCCAAATTGAAGAATTTGATGTAGACTGCTTCTACCATTTCAGTTGGAAGGTTGGCAAGCTCAAAAACATTTGCTCCTGCATCTTTAAGAGCTAGCAACATTTTTTCCATACCAGGAGTTCTTGACAAACCAGCAGGTACAAAACTCCCATCTGCATAGTATCTAGGGTTCTCACCTTCCCTTAGAGCTTTCTTCCATTCAGCTTTTTGGGCATAGAAGAGATATTTCAAATCCTCCTTTTCCAAAGCATTGAAAGAGGCTTCATCCATTCCCCTTTGAGTAATCATTATATTCCTTATAATGTTGATCATCTCTTCATTTTCCCGAGGTACACAAGGTTCATCTTCAGGTTCTGAATCCAGTTCTTGTGGAGTAGGGGTTTCAACAACAGGATTTTCCTTGGATATTTCCTTTTCACCCTGCATATTCTGTTTCTCCTTCAGAGTCATTATCTTTCTTCTCTTTATTGGAGGCTCAACAGAAGTTTCAGTATGTTTAGTAGAGCTCTCAGTTTGGACCCTCTTCAATTTTTCTTTTCTTTTCAGTTTATTGTACTGATCCAACACTGATTCTCTAGATAGGTTCTCAACCATTTCAGGCTTCAAACCTTTTTCCAGCAAATATCCACACATTCCTCCATACTTTTTCTTCAAATCTTCAATCTTTTCAAGTTTCTCATTTTCTCTTAAACACTTTTCATTCACTTTTTCTCTTTCACTGTTGTAAAGATCTTGGAGTTTATCATGATTGAAATGACTCAAATCTTTTTCAGAATATCCATGTCTTCTCATATATTATGTGTTTCTGAGCATCTCTATTCTTTTGTTGCAAAACTCTTTTGATCCTTTTATTTTCTTCTTTAAGTCTCTGATTCAACTCACTTTAATTCATATGAGCCACACTTTCAAAGTTCACACCAAGTGCCCTTAGCTTCTTAATCAAAGGATTGTTCATTTTAGCTTTCAACAAACTCTGCTCAATGTTTGCTCTCTGCTCATCAGTCATTTCTACTTGTGGAGTCTCAACATTTGCAGTCTTGGCACTCTTTCCTTAATCATCATCAGGATTATCATTATTATCTGAATCCTCAGATTCATCCTCCTCTTCAGTTAAATCGTTCATAGCATCAATCTTGGGTTTATCAGAGGGTGGATGCTCTGTATTTGGTTCAGTTTTTATGGGCACATTAGGAACACTTGGAATCTGTTGACCTGGTTGCAGTGTCTGCAGTGGAATTGCCCTGATTGGACTAGTATCATTATCACCATCATCATCAGGAGTTTCAATGTAACAATTATTCTTACCATCCCATCTCCCTCTCTTTGTTTTCCTCTCATCAGTTCTTTTCTGTTAATCAATTTCCTCTTTCTTGTATACACTTGCTCAAATCTTTTGGCTCTTTCCATCCTAATTCTGGTGATGTTAGCCATCATTTCTTCAACAGTTTCACCAGTTAGCCTCTCAGGTTCCCTTTCAGGTTCCTTTTGGGGCATTTCAGATTCATTTTCTGGTTGGCTCTGTGGTTGAAACATACTAACCACCATAGCCAAAGAGTTGTCAGCTTCCTCTTGCTTCTTTAACTTAATCAAGGCTTCAATCACCTCTTGATCAGCCACTTCTTCAAAAATTTCTTTAGCAAGATTGGCTTGATTGATCAAAGTAACCTGCTCTGCCGGGTCCATGGTTTGGGCCAATATCTCTCTGTCCCTTGTTTCTCTTAAAATGTTTTCTTGTTCCCTTAAAGCGGCAACAGCAGCTTCAACATATTCTGTAAACAAAACATCTTTTTCTGAATATGCCTTAATAGGCTCTTCTTCACAGACTTTTGTTTTACCTTTCTCAATTCTTCTTCTCATATCCTCTTCATCTTCAGACTGTACATATTCATCTATTTCTTTCTCAAGTGCTTCCAGTTCTGGGTCATGCTATACTCTCTTGGAACTTGCTTGTTGATCAGTTTCTGGTTCAGTGTATATAAGTTCCTCAGTAGCAGCATTTTCATCAATGATTTCTTCAGTTTGAACATCAGTCTGTATGTCAGTAGCTACTTCTGTCAAAACATCAGTTGCTATATCAGTCAAAATATCAGTAGCCACATCAGTGGTAGCTACATTTTCTTCAGCTTTTGTCTTTTCAACTCCATCACCTGTCCCTTCATCATTCTCTTCACTCCATTCAACATGCATTATTTCATCATTATAGTCATAATCTTGTTCTTCAATTCTTCTCTCCTCACTATCATCCTCACCATCATCATAAGCATTTAAGATCAGTTTCAAACTGTCTACAATCTCTACACCTGTTTCAGTTTCAGTCTCAACATCTACCCTTGAGTCAGTTGGCTCATTTTCATTCTCCCCCTGTTTTGGGGCAGCCGAGGTCTTCTCAACCTCCTGCTTCAGGGTTTGAATTCTCACTTTTTCCCTCACCAACTGATCTAATAACATGACATTCTCCATAGTGACCTCCTCATTCCTTCTCTTCAACTCAGCATTTTCTTTCAACAAGGTCAACAGGTCTGTGTCAGTGGGTGGTGTTGTAGGTGGGGATGTTGAAAAGGGTTCATATTCAGTTTGTTCAAGAGTTGTGGTGTGAGTTTGGAAAATAGATTGTGTTGGTGATTGTGTATGATGTGGGCTTGGAATAAATGGATCAGAATGAATTGTACTTGATGTTGTTGGTGTTTGTGGTGTTGGAGATACATGAGGTGATGTTTTAGGTTGGCTTATGGTTAGGGTTTGTGGTGGGGATTGTGTGGTTTCATGTGGTGGAGTTTGTGGTGGTGATGGTATAATGGGTTGGTCAATGTTTGGTGGTGATTGTGGTGGTGTTGGAATAGGTTGTTCTTGATCTTCAAATTTCTCCCCCTGATCAGGTGCATCAACATCCATAGCTACTCCAGCTCCTCCTTCATCTCCATCAATATTATCATCTTCATCATTAGAACCATCATCATCACTCTCAACATCATCTCCTCCTTCCTCCTCTGAGCTTAACTCAGGCACTGGCATCACATTCAAGTCATGGTTCAACAACCATGGCAAGATCTCAAATGGAACTTCAGAATTGAATCTATTGGCAACACCTGGATTCTTAATTCTGTTGTATGTATCAGGGTTCTGCAGTAGGTGTGTAATTCCCATAGTGGGTAGATCTCTTAATTCTCTGTTAAATATTATCTGCAGGAACCTTGGATATTGTAAGAATCTGTCCTTCTCTGCCTTCTTCAAGTTTGCTACCAGTCCATCAAATATCATCTTTGAAAAATTGAAGGGTAGATCATACATAATCCCAACAGTAGCATTTGCTAAATCATGACTCATCAAAGTCCATGAACCTTTTCTTGGAGAAAACCCCTGTATCACATGGTGAATGAGCAATCTATATATCATCGGAAACATCCCCTTTTGAAACTGCCCATCATGTACAGTTCCTTGATAACCCATTGTCTCTTCAAATATTCTCATCAGGTGTGCTGTATTGAAGTTTATATGATTATGGTCATCATCATTTAACCGCATGCATCTTCTTATCATCCTCTCAGTGATGTGTATTTCTTGTCTTGCAATAGTTGCCTCGATTCTCTTTCCATTGATGTCTTCAACAAGTTCTGCAGATCTCCAGAAATCCAGTGAGTGATTTCTGTAGATAACAGGACATTCAGTGAAAGCAAAGTTGACATTTGATCGAGCCATCCATGTAATCATTGGTGCCACCGGCTCGTTGTCAGGTGTGACTTGCAATAGAGCACACATGTTATGCTTCTTTTCAAAAGCATACTTGGGTTGATCCTCTTCTGCCATATCTGAACATCACAATCAAACATATTCAAAGTGAAATTAGCATAAAAGTTTAATACTTTACCCAATTTCAAGTTATAAGTTTGTAGAAGAAAGAGAGAAATTTTATTAAGAACCTGTTCTTCGACAAATTAATAACATAAAAACAAAAAAAGAATATTAGTAATCAATTACATAATCAAAGCTCATTATAGCCTAATTGCGATCGGAATACACATTATTAATGCTTACCGAGTCGGAATTAGAGGGTTGATTTAAATTAGGGTTTGGATTAGAATGGATACGATAGGTCGGTTTGGGTTTCTTTGCGAGTAAGCAGTTGCAGTGGAAAGAGAGAGAGGGAAATATAATGTTGAAAATTTTGCCTAACTCCCTCTTATATACCTTTTGAAAGTGGGTTTTAAATGCTTTTTTGTCGTTTTATGAGTTATTAGCTGTCAAACAGTAACATTATCCACTTGATATAATTTTTTAAAAATTTAAAACATATAATTCTTTATCATTTTAGGCTTAGCAAACCTTACTCGGAAAAGTAATCTTTTGCAAGGTCTACTCGGTATATTTCCACTTATACAAAGCTTACCCGAATAATATTAAACCTTTCTTGACAACATTTCCTTTTAATTTTATAAGGTTTACCCGATCCTTTTTAATCACAAACCTTGTTTGATTAAGCTATGTAATTTTAAGTCTAGACACTATAAAGAAAGCTTATCCGAAATACCAGATTTCTTGAGAACTTAATCACAAGACAATTAAGCAAGTATAAAATATCAAATAAACATTCTTGCTAAGAATCAATTAAGATGCCCATTTAAATTTCTCAAATTTAAATTAAAATCTTAATCTAGCATAAACCATATAAAAAATAAGAATCTTATTCAATCAATCATAATAGAAGCATATTCAATCAAGCATTCTTGAAAACATAGTGTGCTCGAGCAATCTTCACAATGTTAGTATTCCCGAACAACCTTCTTATACAAAGTATACCCGAATAATCTTCCTAGAGTACAAAGTGTGCCCGGAAAGGACTTCTAGTAGACAGTGTACTCGGAAAATCAAATTTTGAAAATTACAAAGTATATTAGGGGAACAAGAGTGTACCCGAAATATAAAGTGTGTTCGGAAAACAAAGTTTGCCCGAAAACACTTGTAATTTCAAAGAAAACATATCCACACACAAAGCTTACTTGGTGTACTCAAGGAGTTCACAAAGTTTGCTTGGAATAACAATCAGCATAAACAAAATGCAAAGCTTGCCCGAAACAATCATCTCTTGTTAAAAAGCTAGCTAAAACACATAATCATCTCAAGACTTCAAGCTTGCTCGGGAATCTTGTACAATGGTGTACCTTACCCGAAAAGTGTAAACACTTCAAAGCATGCCCAAAAATCATAAACTTAGTCCAAAATGACAAAGCTTGCTCGGAAAGGTTAAAAACATCAAACCTTACCCGAATATACATATTCACATATATTCAACTGTTTGTGCTTGGGAAGGTTTAATAACATCAAACCTTACCCGAACTTACATAATCAACATATTTTAGGCAAAATGCAATACTTTTTGACTTAAGCCACTTGTCAGAACAATTTTATCTGTTAAGGATCATAGTTTAAGAGCAAATGGTGCATTTAGAGACCAAATTTCAGTTATTTTTCATTTCAAAACAATTTCCTATTGTAAGCTGAAAAGATCTCAGGAATGGGATCATATTGACTAAGTAGCTTTCTCAATACTTCATTCTCAGCATTATTATGACTACAAATACAGGTCAACAGCAGGTCTAGACTTAACATAATTTTTATTTCTTTGGTGATATGATTAAGTTTCAATTAAGTTGCAGAAAATTTAATGGATAACACATATTGTGTTCTGATGCTCCTTATCTATCCTCAAGGCTTATTTGGCTTTCTCCAGATCACCTCAATTTGAATTTGACCCCTTGGTTTTGGTTAAAACTTTTTAATGACAGAACATATTTTGTTTTTTGAAAATTTATAAGATATTTCTTTTCAAATCTACAAACATATGTGAGGTTGAACGTTGGACTTATATGCCACGCAAATCGGACTTACAGGCCTTTCATTCAGGATGTTTAAAGGACTTATATGATTGCCTCCACCCTTGTTGTTCTGTTATTAACCCTCATGTTGGTATTTCTCTAATAAAAATTTGTGAACATATATCAACTTTTGGTTGACTAAATATTTGAAGTTAAAGTAGTTCACATCATTTCTTTGTCATTCCTTTTAAAAGATGTTTCAATTTTGGGTAACCAAAGACCAACAGGCTTGTGTATGACTGGTTAATCACTTTTCTGCCTACCATTTGAAAAGATTTATCTAGGAACATGCATAGACAGCAATGTAACTCCACATAAATCTTAGCATTTTCTTTATGTTTATATCACCTTAGATTTTACATATCATGAGAAAGCAACCATACATGTCAATGACTGTACTAAGAGTCCTTTTAGCCTAATAAATCCTATGATTGGCTAAGTAGTCAATGTACTATCATTTCCCAAATATATTCAGTTTAATATTCAATCACTCCAATGTCTCTTAATTGTCAGGTAAATGGCTATCCTGTTTGACCACAAGTGATTAACAGGACCAAATATACATGTGAATATATGTCCTTTCAAAGTCAGAGCTATTGACATAATTTTAAGTGAAGGAATAGAAAACAAGTTATAATTGCCCCAAATGCTTTTAGTTTTCTGGTTATTGGCTATCCTCTAATCTTTGCAGATTGCAGGACCAAACATACACAAGTGTATGTCCTTCCAACTAGGCAAATGACATAATTTTCAGCAAAAATAACTACCTGAGACTTTTCATTGAAAAATCCTTCTTTTAAGCTTATTTAAAGCTTGAACTGAATAATCTTATCATATCTCAACACCATTAACAACATGCTCATGTTTTGATTCAAAAATAAAGTATTTATGCAAAAATTCATTAGAAGATTCATTTTATCACTTAATTTTGACATAAAACTTATCTTGACATAAACAGTTGCAGCACATAATCAAATCTTAATCAATCTTAATATTATCAGAACAAGTAGACAATACTAACATTCAAAGTCTATCCTATCTTAAATAACATTAGAAGATCAGATAAAACACATATTCAAGCAATTAAGTAGTGATGTCAGATAAGCATTTAACAGGTAATTCATAACATGACTACTCATCTTAACATCACAAACACACATTAACTGATAAACATGCAAAAATATTAATCAAATCAATACATGTCATTTTTTGCATACACAATCAGTCAAAGCACATAACAGTCAGTCATATTCAGTATCATACTTAAGCATACTTATTCAACTTATTCATTCAACATTCAAAGTATGTGTTCTCAAACAAAAAATAATCAATCAGCATATTGAGACACATACTAAGCACATATCCTCAATCAGACTTCATCTGAGTTGATCATACCCAGAGCTTTCAAAAGAAAGTTGAATCTGGTTCTGTCAAGTGGTTTGGTGAATAGGTCAGCCAAGTTGTCACTTGTGTCAACTCTCTGCATTTCAATTAACCCTTTTTCATTACAATCTCTAATGAAGTGATGTCTGATTTCAATATGCTTAGTCTTTGAGTGTTGAACTGGATTCTTAACAGTAAAATATGCAGCAGTATTATCAATAAGAATAGGGGTGTTCAGAAAATTCAAACCATAGTCCAGCATCTTGTTCTGAATCCATAGAACTTGTTCACAGCAGGCAGATGCATCAACATATTCTGCTTCTGCAGTTGAGATTGAGACAGTTGTTTGCTTCAAGAATTGCCATGACACTAGCCTTTCTCCCAAGAATTGACATCCTCCTGAGGTTGACTTTCTGCTCATGTTACAGCCATCATAATCACTGTCTATGTAGGCAATTAGATCAAATGATTGATTCTTTGGATACCAAATTCCCAAATCTGGTCTTCCCTTCAAATATCTGAATATTCTTTTAACAACATTCATGTGGGAGACCCTTGGACTTGACTGGAATCATGCACACACACACACAGCAAACATGATATCTGGTCTTGTAGCAGTCAGATACATCAGAGATCCAATTTTGGCTCTGTATTCATGTTCATCTACAGGCTCCCCCTTTTCATCTGCAATAATATTTTCCTTGGTGTCCATTGGAGTTGAGGCAGTTTTGTACTCATGATAGTTGAACTTGTTCAAGATGTCCTGCACATACTTATTTTGGTGAATGAAGATCCCTTCAGCTTTTTGTTGAACTTGTAATCCAAGAAAGAAGTTCATTTCTCCCATATAACTCATGTTGTATTTGGACTTCATTACCCCTTCAAACTCCATACACATTTGTTCATTTGTGGAACCAAAGATGATATCATCAACATACAATTGTAACAGAAGTAAGTCTGATTCCTTTCTTTTATAGAAGAGTGTCTTGTTAATGGCTCCTCTTTTAAAGCCATTTTCAAGATGATTTGACAGCTCATCATACCAAGCTCTAGGAGCCTGATGCAATCCATAAAGGGCTTTGTTTAGCTTATACACCCTATTTGGATACAAAGGATCCTCAAAACCTGGAGGTTGAGCTACATACACCTCTTCATCAATCTTTCCATTTAGGAATGCAGACTTAACATCAAGCTGGAACACCTTAATGCAAGAAAGATCCTGATAGCTTCAAATCTTGCTACAGGAGCAAAGACTTCCTCAAAGTCTATTCCTTCCTCTTGTAGGCATCCCAGTGCTACATGCCTAGCTTTATATTCTTAATCACCAAACCCCTCTCATCCCTCTTGTTTCTAAAAACCCATTTGGTACCTATTGCATATCTGTCAATTGGTTTATCAACAAGATCCCACACATGTAGATCTCTGAACTGAGCCAGTTCTTCCTGCATTGCTTCTACCCAACTGTTATCTTTCAGTGCTTGAGCAATATTCTTAGGCTCTATTTGGGATAGAAAGCATGAGTAGAGAGAGATGTTTGCAATTTCTGAGTGACTTCTTGTAACTCTTTCATGCAAATCTCCAGTGATGTTTTCAGAAGGATGATTCTTTTCCACATAAGGAGTTTGAATAATCATATCTGTAGACACAGTTGTGTCAAGATTTGACTCATTGAGTTCTGGTTCTTCAATGATCAAATCAGTCTCTGCATCATGAAATTCTGGTGCTTCATCATTATGTTGTCCTGAAGTAGATGCACCATTGTTTCCAATATTTAAGTTTTCAAATAAATGCTGAAATCTTGCAGTAGATGCAGCTTCTTCTTCACTTGCTTGGTTGCTTGAGTCTTCCTCACTCTGAACTTGATCATTCTGAACATCTTGATTATCTTCTTGAACTTGTTCAACAATATCATTTGAGGAATTCTTCACAAAAGTATATTCCTTTTCTTTTCTAGCAACCTTTTTCCACAATTCTTCTAAGTCCAGTGGTTTCTTCCTTTTCTCTTCAGTTACACTGGTCTTGTAGAATGAGTCATCAAAGTCTTCAGGATAAATCTTGAAAGACCTTATTAACTTTTCATGATCAAACAGCCATGCTGCACCATCAACTGTATTGAATTGATTCTCATTAAAATGATGTCAGATGATTCTATAACACTCAAATGGTCTTTCACATACACTCTGTAAGCCTTTGAGTATGTAGAATATCCAACAAAGAAACAATCTAGAGATTTTGTTTGAAACTTGTTCAGATAAT
Source organism: Bidens hawaiensis (assembly GCF_021521415.1). Lineage (NCBI taxonomy): Eukaryota > Viridiplantae > Streptophyta > Magnoliopsida > Asterales > Asteraceae > Bidens > Bidens hawaiensis. The sequence continues at coordinate 69,798 of NW_027495221.1, read as the reverse complement.
CTCTAGTGTTTAAAAGAAAACATTTGCATCCAAAGGGCTTGAAAAACATGATATAAGGCTTTCTATTGTGGAATATTTCATATGGAGTCTTGTTATGCCTTTTGTTTACAAGCACCCTGTTCTGAACATAGCAAGCAGTGTTTACTGCTTCAGCCCAAAAAGTAACAGGCAGGTAAGTATCTGCTAACATGGTTCTTGCAGCTTCAATCAAAGTTCTATTTCTTCTTTCTGCAACACCATTTTGTTCAGGAGTTCTAGGAGCTGAGAATTGTTGAAGTATTCCCTTTTCTGCACAAAATTCTTGCATAACTCTATTCTTGAACTCGGTACCATTGTCACTTCTCATCATTTTAACCTTCTTATTCAACTTGTTCTCAATCATTGTTACACAACCCTTAATTAACTCTGCAGTCTCATCTTTGGTACTTAGGAAATAAACCCAAGTGTATCTTGAATAGTCATCAATGATCACAAGACAGTATCTTTTCTTTCCTATACTTGGCACACTCACAGGACCAAAAAGATCCATGTGAAGTAATTCAAGTATTTGATCAATTGTGTTGATGAGCTTAGGCTTATGAGTATATTTGTGTTGTTTTCACTTTTGACATGAATTACAATGATCTTCCAATTTGAACTCTCTTGTAGGTAAGCCTATGACATGCTCACCTTTGACAAGTCTATTCATGTTCTTTAAGTTCACATGACACAGTTTCCTATGCCACAATTTTGATTCATTTTTAGTGGCTTTGGAAACAAAACATGTACCCCCTCTTGAAACAGCTTCTTTCATATTCAGTTCATACAAGTTGCCATTTCTTGGTGCCATCATCATAATCATTTCAGGTGGAATGACAAACTCAGATTTTAAGATGAAACAGTGGGAATCATCAAAACTGACTTTGTATCACTTATCACACATTTGTGATATACTCAGTAGATTATACTGAAGACCTTCAACATGAAATACATTGTCAAAAGAAACCTTTCCATTTGTTAAGATTCCTTTCCCCACTATCTTTCCATTATTTTCATCACTCCCAAAGGCTACAGGTCCTTCATATTTTTCTTCATAATTAACAAGTGATCTTTTGTCACAAGTCATGTGCCTAGAACAACCACTAGCCATATACCATATCTCATTCAGAGGAGCGGACTGTTCCTGCACAAAAGAAAAAGTTTGATTAGTTGAGTGATGAAGTGCAGGCTTCTACAGCTTGCAACTCATCAATTTCAGTTTCTGTGACAGCTTGGGAAGTGAGTGTTGTTGGTTCTGGATCTTCATGAGTGACTTCTAAATGGTCTGAATTATCAGTTTCATAACCACACTCTCTTGGGGTTTTATCAAGTGAGGTTGAGTTCTGGTACTCAGCTGAGTCAGTGGCATTCTCCTTATTCACATATTCCTTCTTTTCTGAGTAGTCTCTCACATCAGCAACTGTCTCAACTTTAATCTCAGTCTTAGGTTTCCAAAGAAAACCTTGTGGTTCATATCCATGTTTCAATAAGAACTTCTCATCACCTGTTAGTTCTGTTGATTTCTTTCTTGAAAAGACACTTTTGTTTCTTATATTTTCACTTCTAGGTGATCCTTGAGATTCATCAGATTTAACTGATTGAGTATCTTGTTTGATTCTCAATGGCTGAGAGTTCTTTTTGGTCACATTTTCATGCTTCTTAGGAGATATACTTATTCTTGCTGATTTAGTCCCTTGCTTCTTTGTTTTGACATCAGCTTTCTTTTCAATCCTTGTCTCCTTAGCAGATTTATTTTTTTCTCTTTTCATGGTTTCACTTCCACACACCTTTCCTTTTCCCAGATATACATCATACTTCTGTTTGTACAGGACAAAGTCTTGACCATACTTTGTTCCATCTGGGACAAGAAATGGTTGAAATTTCAATCTCTCATTGCATGAGTCTGTGTGATGACCATATTCATCACACTTCTTGCACCATACCTTGCCTTTAAATTTTTCATGCTCTTTTGGTTTTTTGAACCTTTCACTTGGCTTAGGTGTCTTGACCCCTAGAGTCTTCTGATTCTTTAAACCATTCAAATCAATTGAAAAAGGAACAAATTCCTCAATCTTAATGTCTTGTCTTTCAAGTTTGCTTTTGACAAAGACAATTTTCTCCATAATCATAGGTTCCTCATCACTGCTTTCTTTAACCCTTGACTGTCTCTTTTCATATTCTTCCATAGTTTCCACTTCTCCAACATCTTTTCAGAATGATTATAGAGCAAATCCTTTTGCTAGAAAAGAAGAGGATGTGATTGTGAAAGAACCTGTAATTTCAGAAAAATCTAAATCAGTTAAACCTGAAATGGTTAAAGTCCAACCTACAACTCAAAAACCTCATGTTGAAAGCAACAAGAAGCTGTGTGTGGTTCATACAAACCTCAAGTGAAAAAGGAAGAACAAGTAAAGGTTAAACCTGTGAAGGCAAAGAAATCAGAAAAACCAAAAACTTCTGATGAGGACTTGATGCGCTTTATCAATCCTACTGTTTCTAAGCCATCATCTGCTCGTGTTTTTAAGTTAAAAGGGTGGACACAATGTTCACTGAAAAAGACATTCTGATTAGTATTATCAAACCTGAACTGATCGAAAGTGTCTTTTACAATGAAACTGACAAGATACAAGATCTTGAACGTCATTATGCTTGTGCCAAAACATCAAACTCATTATACCCATTGATTAAAGCAAAGCAATTGTTAAAAACTGCTAAAAAGGTTCATTTTGTGAAATCAAATTGAACTGAAACACTGCAGAGTTTTTCTAATTGTTCTAATCTCGATTTCTACTTGAAAAAGAAATATGTGTCGTCTGATGGGTTGGCCAAGAATGTTACTAGACCTGTGAGTCATCAACCTTCTGTGGCATCTGTTTTTGCCAAATCTCAACATTATCGTGTGGACATGAGAAGTTGTTTTCTGTGTGGACAACAAGGTCATGTGGTGAGAAACTGTGGACAGAAGAAATCTCAAAACCTTCATCCTTTTGTCAAGGACCAATCGACACCGGTTCCTGTGATAAAGGAAATTCTGAAACGACCTTTGTCGTGTGATGATGACACTCACATCATGTTTTCAAACGTGAATCCACGTAAGATAATTCATGTGAATGAAACATATGGTCAAGTAAAACCAAAGTTTGTTCCAACCGAGCCTCTATGCAAGAACGCGAACTCAAATGTCGTTCAAGCTGCTTATCTAAGACGAAAGTCTAAGAAGCCCGTAACTTATTCTCAAGTTGCTGAACAACAATTGAATTCGGCTAAATTTGTCTCTGCTCATGAAACTCAAAAGGTGCCCAAGACTGAGGCCTGGGCTACCTTTTTGAACCAATCACTTTCGTTTGTGTGTAGGGTACATCCAGGACCGTGTCTGGTGAAAACTGGATAATGTATAGTGGATGTTCTCGTCATACTACTGGAAATCTCGACTTCTTAACAAATGTGAGAAATATTAAGGGGGTTATGTGGCTTTTGCTGGGAATTCTGGGGGTATGATAACACAAGAGGGTGAAGTTTCAAATGGTCACATTACGTTTGAAAAAGTTAATTACTGTGACAAGGTGGATCATAACTTATCAAGTGTGTTGCAAATCTGTGACAAGAAACCACGGTATTTACCGATAAAGAATGTCTGATTCTGAAACCGGGATACGTGATTCCCGAGAACATGATTGTCATGCGATCACCTCGATCGAATGATATTTATGTCAAATATGAGTTCTAAAGTTTCAATATCTATCGAAACATGTTTTGTCTCAAAAGCAACCGAGAAGGACTCTATTCTATGGCATCGTAAGATGGGTCATATTCATGTTCGAAAGATGAATTATTTAATGGCGAATGATTTAGTTGAAGGTGTGTCTTTGAAGAATTTTAAATCATCTGAACACTGTGTTTCTTGCAAGAAAGGCAAACAGAAGAAAAAGTCCCATCCGTCTAAGTTATTGAATTCCATTTATTCTCCTCTTGAACGACTTCATATGGATCTTTTTGGTCCTATGAATCGTGCTAGTATCTCTGGAGACTGGTATTGTCTTGTAGTTACCGATGATTATTTAAGATATTCATGGGTCTTATTTATGAGTTCAAAGGATCAAACACCTGTTCTGGTGCAAAACTTAATCACTAAGATCGAATCACTATACAAGAAAAAAGTGAGGAGAATTCGAAGTGATAATGGTACTGAATTTAAGAACACTTTATTAGATTTCTTTTGTATTCAGAAAGGAATTCACTGAGAATATAGTGCACCTTATGTACCGCAACAGAACTGTGTTGCTGAAAGGAAAAACAGAACTTTGATTGAAGCTGCTAGAACTATGCTTGCTGATTCTAAGCTTCCTGTCCAATTCTGGAACGAGGCGGTGAACACAGATTGTTATACGCTTAATCGGGTTCTAACTGTTAAGAGACTCAAGAAGACAAGTTATGAGCTTTTAAATAACCAAAAGTCTAACTTAAACTACTCGGAACCATTTGGGTGTCCTTGTACGATGTTGAAGAAGGATGTGGGTAAGTTTGAAGAAAAAGCCATCGAGGGTTATTTCTTGGGAATGCTTCCCCTAAGAAAAGAGTTTTTAATTTCACTTCTGGTTGTGTTGAGGAATGGTACCATGTGGACTGTCAAAAGTACACCTCACCTCCTCAAGGGAAAGGTCCTGACTAGATGTTTGATTATGATGACCTATTTAATTCATTTACTCCATCAGCTGAGCAACCAGATGAAGACCTGGTTCATGCATATTTTAAAGATCAATTGGTCATTCCAAGATATTCTAGTTCTAATGATGTTGAAGCTCCAACTGTTGCTCCAACTGAAGATCCATGTGATGATTCTCCAGCTTCTCTTGATAATGTTTCTATGTCTTCTGATGATACTCAAGTTGGTGATCAAGTTATTGAAATTGACAGTAATGATTCATCTCCTGAGCTTGGAGAACACTACACTAACTTATTCGAAAATGTTGTTGTTCCCGAGAATCCCACTCTTCGGATTCATAATTATCATCCACAGGAAAACATCATTGGAGAACTTGATGTGGGCGTTCATACACGTCATCAAGTTGCATCTACGAGTGAGAATAATGTATTGTGTGCTTATGCAGATTTACATTCTTCTGGAATTGTAAATGTTGCAAAATTCACTTGCTTTCTATCCCAAGTTGAGCCGACGACGACTCGTAAGGCACTTGAAGATCCTTCTTGGGTAGAAGCCATACAAGAAGAATTACAGCAATTTGCATTTTTGGGTGTTTTGGATCTAATCGACAAACCCAGTAGAGTCAAGAAGGCTATTCCGACTAAGTGGGTATTTAAATGTAAAAAAGACGATTGTGGTATGATCGTGGGAAAGAAGGCACGGTTAGTGGTGCAAGGTTTCCATCAGCAAGAGGGTATTGGCTACATTGAAGTATATGCTCCGGTTGAAAGATTGGAGTCTATATGAATCTTTCTGGCTTATGCAGCTTACAAGAACATAAAGGTCTATCAAATGGATGTTAAAAGTGCTTTTCTCAATGGTAACTTACACGAGGAAGTGTTTGTTTTACAGCCTCTTGGCTTTGAAGATCCTGATTAACTGGATCGAGTTTACCGTTTAAACAAGGCCCGTATGGTCTACATCAAGCCCCGAGAGCTTGGTAAGGCACGCTTGCCTACCATCTGACTGATAACGACTTCAAGCGAGGAACTGTCGATTGCACTTTATTTTATAAGAATATTGCTGATGATCTTCTCCTCTTTCAGATTTATGTCGACGACATTATCTTTGGGTCAACAAAGAGACGTTATGTAAGGAATTCGAGAAGTCAATGCAAACAAAGTTCGAGATGAGCTCGATGTGAGAGATGAACTTTTTCTTAGGGTTGCAAGTTCACCAGTCTGCTAAAGGAATCTTTATTCATCAGACCAAATATGTGAACGATGTCTTGAGCTGATTCAAGATATCTGCCGGAAAAATCCCTTCAACTCCTCTCCCCATGGGTCACAATTTATCACCAGATGAATTGGAGGACACCGTTGATCCTACCCTCTATCGTGCTATGATTGGATCTTTAATGTATCTAACGGCTTCTCGCCCTGACATTATGTTTGTTGTTTGTATTTGTGCTAGGTACCAAGCTAGTCCCCTAGTGACTTACCTAGCAGCGGTCAAGCGAATTCTTCAATATCTGAGGGGCAATCCTGACATTGGGTTATGGTAGCCCAAGGACGATAACTTTGAACTTACCGCCTTTTCAGACTCAGACTACGGAGGGTGCAAGATTAATTTCAAATCGACCACGGCAGGGAGTCAATTCTTAGGAAACCGACTTGTTTCCTAGCAGTGTAAGAAGCAGACAACGGTCTCTACTTTAACCACTAAGGCAGAATATGTTGCAACCTCGAATTGTTGTTCCAAGGTTTTGTGGATTCAACAACATTTGCGCGACTACGGTTTGAAGTTTCTTACTACTCCTATTTTGATTGATAACTCTCCTGCCATTAGCATCACCAAAAATCCCGTACAACATTCTAAACCGAAGCATATCGAAATTCGATATCATTTCATACGAGATTGTTTTGAAAATAAACTGATTAACCTTGAGAAAGTACATACCAATTTTCAAAAAGCCGATCTATTTACCAAAGCCTTTGACAAAACCCGATTTCAATTTTTGCTTGGTTTAAATGGATTGAAGACCCTTGCTGATATCCTGAAACTAGGATAACTATCATTTTTTTCTGTTTAAATTTTCCTTTAATTTTTTTTTTTGGATTTTAAGGGGTGAAAAATAGAAAAAACAATAATATTATGCTTTTAGTTTGTATAGATAAATTCAAAAACATTAAAAAATCAAAAATATTGTGATTTCTTGGCTTTATTGTTTTTTCTTTAAAATATTAAAAAAAAAGTTTCAAAAAGATTGTGCTTTCATGTTTATTTTGAAAAAAAAAACAAAATTGTGTTTTTCAGTTTGTAAAGAAAAATCCAAAAAATTCAAAAATATTGTGTTTTTCAGTTTGTACTATTAAAATCCGAAAAATCAAAAAAATTTGATGTTTATGTATAAGAAAATCGAAAAAGACAAAAAGATTGTGTTTTTTATGTATGTCAAGATAAAAAACAAAAATATTTTTGCATACGTTCGTTGAAAATTATGTCAATTATCTACATTTGAAGGACATATACGTATATATGTTTGGTCCTAATGTTTACTGGCAAACAACTGGGATAGACATTTACCTGACAATGGAAAGTAATTGGGGCGTTTTGTTATGCGTTTTACTTTATTTCTCACTGAAAAATATGTCGATTATTTAAGTTTGTGAAGCATGTTTGCATGTATTGGTCCTATTATTCACTTGTGAATTGATAGGCTAGCCATTAATTTATAGACTTAATTTAACTAGGGCGATTAAATTTATTTTGTTTTATGCTCCTCAAAATTTTGAGTTTTTGAAGCAAAAAGAGAAAATGATAGTACATTGATTATTTTGACCCCATATCCAGCAAGAAATAAGCTTAGACTGTGTGCTTAATTGCATTGGTGCATTGGTAGATCTTAAACAAGCTATTAGAGTAAAGTATGTGATATAAACCTAAAGAAATGCCAAATTGAAAGAGGTGTTAGTCTCTAGCAAAAATCTCGGTAAGGATGACAGAAATGTAATAACCTATCATACTCAAGCCTTATACTTGTTTGATCACCAAAAAATAAAATAAAGCAAATAACAAGCGTTGAAGTTATGGACACTGTGAGTCTTTATGCGGCTTAATCATCTGGGTATTCATATGCATAAATATGAATCTTAGGCTTGGTATGATTCCTCAATCTGTTTTATCTACGTTACCAATACCTACTACTGCTACTTCGGTGGTTTCTCCTACACCGATGATGATGCCTCCACCACCTATGGACTTTTCATTTTTGAGGCTTAACCGACCTCAAGGTCCTGTTCAACCTATCCCGGCTTCGTTTCTTTCAATGACTCATGATCAACAAATGAGTATGGTTTTGAGCTGACTTCATTTGTATGAAAATCAAATGTCTACCAACCGGCTAACTCAAGAACGAATGATGGACAACCAACGAAGACTGATGGGGTATATATCCCTTTGTTAAAAAGAAATGAAAGAGCTTCGTGAGATTGTTCAGTCTCATGGGGTGAAAATAAAGGAACAAGAGGATATTATCTTACAATTGACTTGCAAGGACGACGCACTGAAAAAGCTTAAAAATGATGATGAAGATCCAGATGCGTCGGGTACTTGAGGAAGTGAGCCTAAACAAACTCACGGCTCGTCTTCTGGTGCTGGTACAAGTGCAATTGATTATTCAGGAAAGCAGATAATTATTTATCATGATGAAACTGCTATTAAACCCATTAAGATGGTCAAGGCTGATACTGTTATCTTCGTGGATGAAAAGGGGGTGGTTAAAAGCATTGTTAATGCAGATGAGAGTTCCGTGGGACAGTTTGTTGAGAGGTCACTAACACGAGAGCAGATTGCTATTCTGCTTGATCTGAATGATGATGAGTTAACCGTGTTAGAGGTTGAGGACGAGTGAAGGTCGTGAATGATGAAGAGGTCTTTGATGATCCGAATGTTCAGATGAATACTGAGATTATTTATGAGGACAAGAGGTGGAGATTGAGGATGTAATGGCTGAGGAGTATCCTGACTTATTTCAACACTCTAACATTGATCAGGGTGCTCCGGTATTTACAGAAAAAAACATAAAAGCAGCGGAAGACCATCTGGAGAAGGTTTCAAAGGGCAAGAACGTTGTTGATACAAGATTCGATTCAAAGCCAGATCCTTCTATTGCTGACATTCAGAGTTGGTTTGCTAGTCGAGACAAGAGGGCTCGTAAGATTATTGATGCACACAGATATGTTGATCAAGAATTGAAAGTGGAAGCCATTGCACGTGCCAAAGCCAATCAGATGACTTCTTTCAAAGCCGTGTCAAAATTTCAAGGTGATATTATTTTGTGGCTCTTTGATTCTGAATTAAAAGTGTGTATTATCAAATGGGAGTAGGGCGTTCAGTAATATCAAAAGATGCCTGACGTCCTCTCATTACCAAGATGGGATATACGTACTCTTGCGTATCGTCTGTTTATTAACCGTGGCGGGAATCACCAAGCTAGTTGGTTTCACCAACACTTTCTGTTCGAGGTGAACCACGGATTTAATTTTTTTAGCCACAAATTCCAATCCGCAAGCGTATTGATGAAATTGATCCAAGGACAGGTTGGAGGAAGTTGGTACTTAAGGTAAAGCCGCCAAGAACAATGAAGCTTGTACCAGTGAAGACGCTAAACCAATATATGTGGTTATCTTTCAACCGCTGGTATTAAGACAACCGAACTGGCGAGGCCGTTATTGTATTGGGTAAAGGATTAAAGACCGAGATGATAAAGATCATTGATCCGATGTGGCTCTTGAACTTGACAGAGACCGACAATGACGTGCTATTCAAGAATAAAAATATTGATAGAGCGTCGTGAAGACTATGACCGAGCAATGCAGTTTCAACGTGTTGTTTGTGTGTGTTATGAACATGGTATTCACAGCTGCAGAGATTGGAAGACAAGACGCTTCAAGTAATTTAAAGACAAAGAGCTCAAGTCGAGGGGGTGTCTATTAGTACACGGTTTTGCGTATCGAGTCTTTGTAATTATCGTTTTGTATTTATCGTTTATTTACGTAAAAGTTATTTATATTAAACTAAGTTAGTTCGTTAGAAGAACATGCTAGTTTGTTAAGGATGCTTAACGAACTAGCCCATAAAGTTAAGTTTCCTCCTGATTCGTTAAGGATGTTTAACGAAACAGGGGTGTTTCGTTATTTAATGTAATGTAACGATTTGGAAAGCTACTTCGTTACGGAATGTGGTAACGAACTAGATTCCATCATCTATTTATAAAGGGTTCCCCCTCTATTAATGTTAAGTTTTGAGTTAAGATTAACGAACCTCTGTCCAGATTTCCTCTCAAGCTTCATCTTAATTAATCATCTTATATTATACATACACATATCTATACAACTAATACTAATATATATACAACATATAACGTATAAGAGCAACAATGAACTAGATCCTTAATTGTTATTTAGACCTTAGATCTGAGTTAGATTTGAGGGTTTTAATAGAGACAGAATCAAGATTTAGAGTCTGATGGTTGGTTAATTTGTATATGTTTTAGTTCGTTTATGTATTAGTTTTAATCTTTTATTGCAGAAACTTCGATACTTCATACGTGTATTATTTATTTCAGGTCACATGCGTTAAAGTACTTAATTTGGATTTGATGGTGCATGTATTGAAGACCCGAGACGTCCAGCACACATAACGAGAAGACACAAGACATTTGCTGGTGACATGTCTTATCGCGATACGTGATGGGCATGCTTAGAGACCCATCGCGTATCGCGATGGATGTATTAATAAAGTGTTGACCAAGGGTCCATCGCGATACGCGATGGACTAGTGAAGACCCCATCGCGTATCGCGATGGGGTGTGCAAACGGGCTGTTAGGGTTTTTTATCATTTTTTCATAAAACTCGACCTGATCTTAGTTTTTATCAACAAAGGCGATTTCCAGAGCTTCAAGGGGGCGATTCCATCATTCCAGCTTGTACCAAGATCACTTACATGTTCCATTTCATCATTATTGACGATTCCTTGATGTCGCAGCTCAGCTAATCTCCTAGAATCTCACCCGGGAATGTATAGTTTGTAATTCTGTCAGTTTTCTCATGTGACTAAGAACACTTATGTATAATTTTTTATGGTTGATCTATGATTATTGATGTTTGGTACTTGTGTGTGTTCAATCGGTTTAGGTTTACGTTGGTCTGAACGATTCGTTACCAGTTGCTCGAATAATTGATCATAGGACTGTTTGATTAGAATGAATACGATAAAATATATGATTTCCCTTAACTGAGTCACACTGGCAGGGACTGTTTGATAACCAGTGCCGTGTGTAAAGCGATTGTTGGCGTCTAAGGTTTTGTCTAGTTGATCAGTCTGTAGTTAACCGTTAATGATTAATCTGTTAGGTTGCATGAGATTACTGTAGGTTTCTTACTTGAAGTCACGAGTGTGATTTGGTTTTATTAATTGATTGAAACTTGTTTACTAGTTTGTTTGCTTAATTCTAAACTCAAATTATTGCTTGTGTGATCAGCACTAAAATCTGTTACTTCATAAAATTAAAATTGTTTACATGATTTGCATTGGCCACATACTCCTGGTGGATACGATACCTTACTTACCCTATCTACTTCGGTTATTTAGGTTTTTGCATGACTCAAACGACGGTCATTAAAATGGCGCCGTTGCCGGGGAGTTAGTGCACTTAGTGTTTTTCGTGTTATTTGATTTTTGTGTTTAATTTTAATTATAATTTTTGTTTTCAGTTTTTAGTTTAAATTTTATTTTTCTATTTTACGCGGGGTGTGTTGTTTGTGCAGATAACAGGTTTATGCACTCCCACCATTCGGGCAGACAGTTACCGTTAGTTTTCGAGCCCGAGACTGAGAGACTAGCTCGGCAAGACCGAGCCCAGAATAAATCCTTAGAAATAGAAGATCAGGATCAGAACCAAAACCAACACCAACACCAAAACTAGAATCAAGACCCACAACCACTCCCACAAAATAACATATTTCACCCAAACAACATGCCTCCACCATCAATTTTCAATAACAAAAATAACCAGAATAACTCAGCTCGTGCTTCTAGAACTCGAAACCAAAATCGTAACCAAAACCTTAACCAAGCTGAACCTTTACTCCCACATAACACCCCTAACCACAGAGTGCGGCCTAATCTTGATGATGCTCTTCCTAGCATTCCGACAGAAGATGAAGACGAAGGGGAAGAAAATGAGGTGAACCAGGCTTTGGAAGTTGAGGACTAGGTTGATCCGTGGGTTAGAAGGAATCAGGCAGTTGAGCCCGAGAACGAGGGATATGAGATGGAAAATGAAGGGAATGAAAATTTGGTTGCAGAGTTGGAAGAACCAGTAATTCGGAGACGGTGTGATGCGATTAACAGGAACAGGAAAGGAATGACATGGGTCGGAGAAGGGTTAACCGGGCGGAAAGGCCTGAAAGAGTTCGAAATATTCAGGTGAACAAGGGCGGTATGGTAAATCCGGGGGGGGATTTTGTAGCCCCGGTTCATGGTGTTAACAGTTGGTTCAGACCGGCTATCTCAGATGGAACATCCCCATTGGTTCCACAGGTACGAGTGCCGGGACAGCAGACTTTTAAGTCCCGGCCATCAAACATTAACATTGTACCTCATTTTCACGGGATGGCTTATGAGAACCCGTATTCTCACTTGACCGATTTTTTCGGCTATCTGCGGGTCGATTGGTGATGGTACTTATGATCAGGACGGGGTTCGGTTGTGGTTGTTCCAGATTTTAATAAAAGACAAAGCAAAGAACCGGTTTAATTCGCTACCGATGCACAGTATTGGGAACTGGGCCGAGATGCAGCAGTTGTTCTTAAACGAGTATCATTCGCAGTCGAAGACGAGTGAGGCCCGAATGGAAATTCTCCACTTTTCACAGTTATCGGGCGAGTTATTTAACGAGGCATTCACCAGGTATAAAGCAATGATCAGAAAATGCCCACATCACCAAATTGAATTATGGGTATTGGTGAAATGTTTTGTAAATGGGTTGACATACGAGGACCGAAAGCATCTGAAGGCCTCGTGTAATGGTCAGTTGTTGAATCAGTCTAAGGAGGATGATTGGGATTTCTTAGAGTTTATGTGTCAAGATTCCAAGGTAGAAGCAGCAGCTGAAAGACGAAGACATAGTACTTCTTCCATGTCAGTAAAGTCAATCACGAGTGAATCTGAACGAATTGCTGAGTTAGAGCGTGAACTGCCTGGGTACAAAAAGGGTAAGAAGAAAGAAGTCGGGAAAGTTGGAGTGAAATTCCCGGTTTGTGAAGATTGTGGTGAACTCGGGCATAAGGCAGAAAACTGCCACGAGTTTTATGATGACGAAGAGGATGAGCCCGAGGAAGTTAATTATGTTTACGGGGATTCCAAGGGTCAAGGGTTGAATTCAAATACTTATCACCCGGGCTTGAGGAATCACCCTAATTTTCGTTACGAGAACGCATCTACACAGTTGAACCCCCTAACTTTCAGGGATCGAGTCAGAACATATCGCGGGATAATTACCGCCAGGGCGGTTATCAGCAGCAGGTCTCGTATAACGAGAATATGGGGTATAACAGAGATGGTAACCGGGTGAAAATTCTATGGGTAATCAGGACTAGCAGAAGGGGTCCTCGAGAAATACAGAAGATTCGGTACACGCTAAGGTTATGACAGATCAAAAGGCTGAAACGAAATAACAGTTCTAGTTGCGGCATATATCATCAGAGGAAATGTTGAAGTAGATTGGTCAGCTCGCAGCAAATATGGCAAAGTTGCAGAAGAATGCGGGCCAACTTCCAAGTGACACCACAGTCAACCCGAACCACTACAACTCCAATTCGAAAAAACACGTCAACCAGGTAAGTATTTTAAGAAGTGGTAAAAAGTATGATAATAAGGTTGGGGTTCCACCACCATTGGTTGATGGGGTGGTGGAAGAGATTGATGAAAATCTCGTCAGTGATGATGAGCCAGAACCGCTTAAATTAACTGAATCTAATAAAAGTGAAACTAATAATAACAAACCGGTTCCGAGGGATGACACCAACAACCCTAAGGACAAGGAGAAGGTGAAAACCGTCCCTTATCCCGATGCATTGTTGGCGCCATCCAAAGCGAAATTGGCATCAAAAAGGGGCCCACAACAAGAGGAAATGTGAGAAACGTTTAACAGGTTAAAATTAATATACCTCTCTTAGATTCCTTAAAACAAATTCCCGTATATGCTTAGTATTTGAAAGAGTTGTGCACACAGAAAAGGAGTCATAAGATTCCTAAACAAATTGATTTTACCGATAATGTGAGTGCAGTTCTTTCGGGTTCACTTCCACCTAAGCTACAAGATCCGAGAACGCCCATTATACCCATTCAGGTGGGTGATTTTAAAATGACTCGAGCGCTTCTAGATCTTGGATCTAATATTAGTATCCTCCCGGGAAGTCTATACGATCAGTATGACTTCAGTCCGCTTCGGGCAGCCGCTACCACGGTTGTCTTAGCTGACCAGACACCGAAACTTCCCCGGGGGATACTGACTGATGTTATCTTTAAGGTGGAAGATATTTACTTTCCAGTTGACTTTTTGGTCCTCGATTATGTTTCGGGTGAAAGGACCAAACAGCCTACAGTTATACTCGGTAGACCATTTTTGGCCACCGAAAATGCCAAAATTAATTGTAGAAATGGTACTGTTGACATGGCATTCGGTAACAGTAAGTTGAAGATTAATGTTTTCACACGTGGAGATACTTCTCCCGTCGATGACGAGTGCTTTATGGCTAATGTCATTGACGAATGCATCTCGCTTAATGACTCTGTCGTCAGCACGGATGGCACATCGGAGACGTGTTTTTTGTTTGTCAGGTTACAGGTGGAAACAGACAAGTTGCTGGAAGAGGAGGAGAAACATATGGAGATCGTAGCTGTGCGAGGAGACCGTCTACCATGGTCAGTTCAGGTGGAACCGCTTTCCGATAAAATTGATACCGAGCTGAAACTGTCCATGCTGGAAGCACCAAAAGTCGAGCTGAAGGAGCTCCCAAAGCATTTAAAATATGCTTTCCTTGGTAACAATGATACTTTGCCTATTATTATAGCTTCTAATTTATCTATTGAACAGGAAAATGCTTTGATGGCGGTGCTGGTTGCGAACAAGGAAGCAATCGGATGCACGCTAGCATATTTGAAGGGAATCAGTCATTCGATCGTGATGTACAAGATTTTAACAGATCCGACTGTCAAACCCGCACACGATGCTCAGCGGAGGTTGAACCCGATAATTAGGGAAGTGGTGAAGAAAGAAGTGCTGAAGTGGTTGGAAGCTAGCATTATGTTTGCCATATCAGACAGCACGTGGGTGAGCCCGACATAGACAGTACCGAAAAAAGTGGGTATCCAAGTTGTCAAGGACGACTCGGAAAACGAGTTCGCCACCCGGCGGGTAACCTGGTGGCACATTTGTATTGATTATCGAAAATTGAACACGGCAACATCAAAAGACCACTTTCCGCTTCCGTTTATCGATCAAATTGTCGAAACACAATATTATTGCATTTTAGATGGGTATTCCGGGTATAACCAGATAACTATTCATCCTGAGGATCAGGAGAAGACTACGTTTGCATGCCCGTATGGCACATTCACGTTTAGGCGAATGCCATTCGGACTATGTAACGCCCCCGCCACCTTTCAAAGGTGCATGATAAGTATTTGTTTTCGGTATGGTGGGGGAGTCTTTGGAAATTTTCATGGATGATTTTTCAATTTTCGGCACATCTTTCGAGTCATGTTTATATCAACTCGAAAGAGTTTTAAAACATGTGTTGAAACGAACTTTGTTCTTAGTTGGGAGAAGAGCCATTTTATGGTCCAAGAAGGGATTGTTTTGGGCCATGTTGTGTCGAGTCGTGGGATTGAGGTTGACCGAGCTAAGGTTCAAGTTATTTCCACTCTACCTCATCCCACGAATGTCAAAGGCATTAGATCATTTTTGGGGCATGCGGGGTTTTATAGACGGTTTATTAAGGGTTTTAGTAATATTACCAAACCCTTATGTAATTTATTACTTAAGGATGCCCCGTTTGAATTTAATAATGAACGTGCTAAAGCCTTTGACATTTTGAAGATGAAATTAGTTGAAGCCCCGATCTTGCAATCACCCGATTGGAGTTTGCCTTTTGAAATAATGTGTGATGAAAGTGACTATGCGGTCAGGGATGTTTTGGGTCAACGGGTTGACAAGAAATCCGTTGCCATATACTATGCGAGTAAAACTTTATCGGATGCTTAATTGAATTACACAACAACCGAGAAATAGTTACTAGCAGTGGTCAAAATAATTATCTATTCTGACCACTCTGAAGTTGGGTACCTCATGGACAAAAAGGATGCAAAACCGAGGCTCATAAGATGGGTTTTGTCACTACAGGAATTTGATCTAGATATTCGGGACAAGAAAGGAAGTGAAAATGTTGTTGCGGATCACTTGTCTCGGATTATGGTGGAAGATGGGAACACAGACGGGCCCATTAACGAGTCTTTCCCAGATGAGCACATCTTGGCAGTCTCATAAAATCCCTGGTTTGCTCATATTGTTAATTATAAAGTTGCAGGTGACATACCGAAGCATTGGCCAAGAAGAAAGAAGAAACAGTTGATGTCCCAAGCTAAACAGTATATTTGGGATGATCTAGACTTGTTCAAGATTGGTGCAGATCAGATGATCAGACAATGCATATCCGAGGAGGATGTCAGATCGGTGTTGGAACACGCACATTCTTCTGCGTGTGGGGGTCACTTTAGTGGCCAGAAAACTGCGCGAAAAGTTCTTACAAGTGGCTTCTTTTGGCCATCATTGTTTAAGGATGCTCACGAGTTCGTGACACACTGTTTAAAGTGTCAACAACTCGGGATTATTTCTAAGAGGGATGAGATGCCCCTAAACCCGTTCCTTGTAGTTGATATTTTTGATGTTTGGGGGATCGATTTTATGGGCCCATTCCCGAATTCACACGATAATTTGTACATCCTAGTGGCCGTCGACTATGTGTCTAAATGGGTTGAGGCGATAGCCACTAGGACGAATGATCATTCGGTCGTTTGCAATTTTTTTCAAAGTAATATATTTTCTAGATTTGGAATCCCCCGAACCATCATAAGTGATGGTGGATCTCATTTCAAAAACTTTAAATTTGGGAAATTGCTTAAACGATATGGTGTTGATCATAGGATTGCAATTTCTTACCATCCACAAATGAGTGGACAAGTTAAGGTTTCCAATAGGCAAATCAAACAGATTTTACAGAAAACCGTTCGGGTGGACCGAAATGATTGGTCAACCAAGTTAACCGATACTTTATGTGCCTACCGAACCGCTTATAAAACGCCAATTGGAACCACTCGTTATAGAATTGTGTATGGAAAGGATTGCCATTTACCGGTAGAAATTGCACAAAGAGAGTTTTGGGCTACTAAACAGGTTAATATGGATTATGATGATGCAGGTAATGCAAGGAAGTTGGCTCTGTGCGAGATTGAAGAGTTAAGGGACGAGGCATATGACTGTGCATCCTCTTACAAGGCAAAGATGAAGAAGGTTCATGACGCTAACATCTGGTTGAAGAATTTTGAAGTTGGTCTAAGGTTTGGTTATAAAACACGAGGATGAAACTCTTCCCGGGTAAGTTGAAAAGTAAGTGGACGGGCCCGTATTCGGTTGTTAGAGTTGGAAATCATGGTCAGTATGAGATTGAGGACTTTGATGATCATGTGAGGAAAGTGGTGAATGGCTATAGATTGAAGCCATATTTGGAGTTGAAATAAATACACGAGATGGACAAGGAATCAGTGAGTTTCATTGTAACTTCATCGGTTTATGAAGACAAATAAGTTCGAGGCATTGCCGAGATGTAGACTTTAAATTCAACGCTTACGGGAGGCAACCCGGGATTTGTAAGTGTTTGTCCAGTTTGTTTTCATTTTGTTGAGTTCTGTACTAATTGCCGTCTCGAGTTTTGTGCAGCAAACACCAAGTGTGGGGAGGTTGTTTGAAGAGTTTGAAGTTCTTGAAGTTCGGTAAGCGTTTGGTCATTTTCACATCTTTCCAAGTACGTAAAGTATGTTTAAGTTTGGAATCGTGTTCAGGGTGATGTCGGGATGCCAAAAAGTGGCCGGGTCGGAAAATGTCCGGACCCGACACCGGGAAAAACTTTCTGTTAACACAGCCCATCACGTATCGCTACCGCTTTTTAAACCCTAATTTCATGTATTAGGTGGCGATACGCAATGGTCTTTCATCTAACCAATCCAATCGCGTATCGCGATGGGCTATAAAAAAATCCGAAAAAAATAATAATATCTATTTCTTCGTCTTCTTCCTCACTTCTTCTTTCTTCTCTCTTCCTCTTTTCCTTCTCTCTCTCCGTCCGTCCAGTCACCACTGCGAACCACCGCCATCATTTTTCTTCTTCTTCTCCAATCATTCATCACCTACCACCCAACCCCCACTGTTACCACAATCACCACCACTGTTAACCGCCGTCGCCCACACCACCACTCACCGTTCATCCACACCATCACCACTTCCAGTCACATACATCACCAATCACCTCCATCACCTCAGTCCTCCGACGGCACCGAATACCACCGTCCACAGTTACCGCCTCCGCCGTCATCTCTGTTCAGTTATTATTGTGTATTTCGGCATCGAGGTATGTTTATTATTATTTTATTATATCGAAATTTGAATTATGTTGCGGGTGGTTATGTCGGGAATTTGATTCGGTTTATTTACTTTGGTTGCCGGGTTTGTTGGGTAGTCGTTTAGTTTGCTATTTGGTTACCGGGTTATTGTCGGGTTGGTTTGGTTGTTAATTGAAGAATTTGGCTGCTGGTTAATTGGGGGTCATGAATTTGTTAATTTATTGTCGGGTTTTGTTAAAAGTAATGATGTGATAAGTCGGGTTTTTGATGTTCAAGTTTTAAAAAATCATTATTTTATTATGAAATTAATGATAGTGATGGTTCGATTTTAAACGATTTTAATATGTTATCAAGGTGTTATAATCTAAACTAAAACCCGATTTGTCACATAATTTATTAATTGCACACAGGTTAATTGTTTGATTTAAACGTTATTCTATACAGTCTGGCAGTTCGCTTTTGTCGAGTCGAGTCTGTTTTTAGAAATACGTGCAGGGTGTCCCCGAATTTTTCGTCTTTATTTATTTTTATTTTATTTTATTATTTTAATATTATTTTATTATGTGGGACGACCGCGACCGAAATGCTATACGGTCATCGCCACAGTCACTGTTAACACATTTAACTTAAATGTTTGATTTTGCAGATATGTCTGATGCACAGGATTCTTCTCGCGCCGCTGGGCGCAAGAGACAGAGACCCGAGGTCGCGGGCCGCCGTGGTCCCGTTGCGTCTCCTCAGGGAGATCCCGAGCCGCACCGCCCCATTCAGCAGAGGATCCCTTGTGTTATCCAGTACGATGGTCAGGAGTTGCCGATTACTCCTGACATCGATCCCGAGGAGATCATGGCTGATGGACGCCATACACATCACCAGGTGTTGCAATTCAGCATTTTGTGTGAGGAGTATACTAGACTGACGCGCATTCCAGGTATGCAGTTCCTTAGACATAGGACTTTTGATTGGGTTTAGTTGGGTACTTTGGAGGCGGAGGTCAGGTTGCGAGAGATGATATCGACTCGGTGGTTATGAGTACTCGAGTGTGACTCAATATCATATGTCGAGCTCACGCGCGAGTTCTACTCGAATTTTCTGTTCATGACCACCGAGTTCGACGAGCCGACTACCGTATCTTTCTCACTCGGACGAAACGCGTATCAGATGTCAGTCCCGGACTTTGCTGTGGCCACGGGATTTTACACACGGGAGGAGGTTAAGGGTCCCGTGTTTTGTAGAGTATCCGTGGGTATACTATGCATACACAACAACCATGGGATTTTTGGCTCACTTAGGCTCAGTTAGTTCAGTTCTAGGGACAGATCGCGGACGGGGGCCCACTCGAGCTCTGTAGTGGCGTTTTACATTAGGGACCCCTCCATCGCTATTTACACCGTATAGTTGCTTACACTATCACTGGCCGTCATTCGGGCCGCGACAAGTGTAGCATCTTCGATCTGCTGTGCCTCGTGTCTATCATCACTGGCAGGGAGGCCAACATTGCGATGCTGCTCCTCACATCGTTTGGTAGAGGCCGGAGTTTATAGGGGGCGACAACCCAGTTATCTTTGGGGTCATATATTACGCGGATTGCACAGAGATTGGGGGTTTTTGACAGATATCCGGTCGGGTTCTTCACCCTGGGACCGGCTACAAAGAAGTTCGGGTTGGCGGATTCTCGGAGGGCCGGGATTTGTTAGATGCACGATCCATCTACGCTCATCCCGGTCAAAGAGGGACCGCAGGTACCACCACCTACAAGATCAGCTGCTGTCGCACCACTACATAGGGGGATCCCGACACACCGGCAGCATTACCTGATCCCACGCATTGAGCACCCTTAGCAGCAGCAACCGCTGAGACAGGCATCATCATCATCATCACAGCAGCAGCCGCAACAGCCAGTCACATTGGCTATTATTTATCAGCAGTAGTTGGCGATGCTGCAGGAGCAGCGAATGCATCTAGAGGAGACGTGGGCCCACCTGGCCCGTCATGATGATTATTTTTTATTATTATTTGTTGCTATGCAGGTACCACTCCCACCTTCATTGACTATTATAGTGGAGCAGCCGGTGGACCCGCAGGTTGATACTGATGATTCTCCGCCAGCACAATAGATTTTAGTTACTCTTTTTGCTTTATTTTGTTTTTATTCTCATGGTCTGTAATATTAATTTTATATTTGAAATATTGTATGGGTAACTGGTTGGGCGTATATGTTTATATCTCTTGATGTCTGCTGTGTTTGATTTATTTGTATATTATGTTGTAACCGAACTTTGTGGGTGTTGTTCACTATAAACCCTCACTTGGCCCCACTCGTCCTCTCGGGCTACCAAGAGGTTTAAAGGGCTTGTTGCATTCGCTAAATGCAATCGTGATTCCTACAAAAGTGAGTTAGGTCTTTTAACGTTTGTAACTTATTTAACAAAATGTTTTATGAAACGACTTATTTCGGCTTGGTAATTGTTTAATAAAAATTAACAGAAAATCATTTTCTTAACTCGTAAAAGACCTATGTCTTACACTTGTGAGAAGATTGCTTCTACACGTCTCTAGATTTTGCAGGTTCGGTTGTCAGTTTTGGTACTTGGTTGAGTCGAGAGTATACGAGTGTTTACGAGAGTTCGCGAGCCGGTTGGTCCTTTCCAGTCTCGTTGATATCAGGTGATTTCAGTTTCATAATTTATTTTGTTTTTATTAGTTTAGATGTTAAAAGTGTAATTGTATAATTTCTAGTAGAATCGTCACATTTGAGCCCCAAGTTTTAAAATTGTTTAACAGTCAAGAAGTCAATTTCAACCCCGTCCCTCAAATCTTCATTAATTGTTTAAATATTTTAACATTGAGGACAATGTAAACCTCAAGTGTGGAGATGGGTGAAATTTGAAAATTTTAGCCCGACAGTACCTCGAAGAGTGTTCGGAAACCAAAGTTGTTAACTGTTAATTATTGCCATTAATATCAAGTTATAGGTTTCTGGTCATGGTTGGGTTTTCAGCTTCTCGATAGTCTTACTCACAAATGTTTTCAAAACGAGAAGTTGAAAATGGGGTCGTTTAGGAGGGGATAACGAGTCATGGGGATAGGTACACATGTTTGTGTCGGTAACCTAATTCCTCCGGTACGTGTGTGAGTTTGACCTCATATATATAATACACATATAATATATAGTACACACATGTCATTTGAATGCTCTTCTCCAGAGTAATTTGATTGTTTCATGGATCACGAATCGTAGTTTGGCATAAATGCAGAAGTTATAGAGGCAATTAGGATAAGCCTCGTCTGGACGAGTGAGAGTGTGGGTACTGGGGTTGGGCGTCAAACGTTATACATATGAGCGTGGGTAATGTGAGGGGCGGGTGTTTAGTTCCCTTAGCAAACATTTTTGGACATATTCTTTCATTCGATTAACCCCGATGTTATATTTCGAGACGATCCGGCTTAATAGGTTTCTTTGTATTTGTATTTGTATTTGTATTTGTTCTAGTATTAAGCATCACGTTATTATGCTTAAAAAAGAAAGAAAAAAATAGCAAAAAGCCAAAAATATGTATGTTTATATTCAGTTATGTAATTAGAAGTTTGTTTGTGTTAAAACAAATCAGTGTTTATGTTATTATTGTTTATTTAGTTGTTTTGTAATAAGCCGGATCGGAATCGTTTGAGCTACCTGAAAAATTCCCTTCCATACCCTTACACCTAGCTCCGTTACAACCTGTTTTAAGTCCTCTTGATTTGCATTTGTGTCAAAGCAGTTATATGGGTGGACAGTTGTTGATACTTGGTACTGAGAGCAGAGTGATACTAGCACATCTTTTGCTAGTCCAGATATTAAACCGAGAGGAGAGTTATTATATTACGAGGGGTATGAGCATGTGTGCCTTAACCAGAAACAAAGTACACTCGTCTGGGCGGCTCTATTGTTTTTATTATTTCATTTAACCTTATTTGTGAGATGTCAATCTAGAAAGTGCCAGTCTGGAAAACTGGGTATGACCTTAAAACCTTACTTGTATTAATGGCGATAATTTACATACCTATGATGAAGGTTGATGTTTGCTTTAGAATTTGCTTGAGGGCAAGCAAAAGATAAGTGTGGGGATGTGATGGTTGGTTAATTTGTATATGTTTTAGTCCGTTATGTATTAGTTTTAATCGTTTTGTTGTAGGAACTTCGATACTTCTTACGTGTATTATTGTCTTTCAGGTCACAGGCATTAAAGTACTTAATTTGGACCTGCTGGTGCATGTATTGAAGACCCGGGACGTCAAGCACGCATAACGAGAAGACAAAAGACATTTTCTGGTGACATGTCCCATCGCGATACGCGATGGGCATGCTTAGAGAACCATCGCGTATCGCGATGGATGTATTAATAAAGTGGTAACCAAAGGTCCATCGCGTATCGCGATGGGGTGTGCAGACGGGCTGTTAGGGTTTTATATCAATTTTTCATAAAACTCGACTTGATCTTGGTTTTTATCAACAAAGGTGATTTCCAGAGATTCAAGGGGGCGATTCCATCATTCCATCTTGTACCGAGATCACTTACATGTTCCATTTTATCATTATTGACAATTCCTTGATGTCGCGGCTTGGCTAATCTCCTAGAATCTCACCCGGGAATGTATTGTTTGTAATTCCTTCAGTTTTCTCATGTGACTAAGAACACTTATGTATAACTTTTTATGGTTGATCTATGATTATTGATATTTGGTATTTCTGTGTGTTCAATCGGTTTAGTTTTGCGTTGGTCTGAACGATTCGTTACTAGTTGCTCGAATAATTGATCATAGGACTGTTTGATTGGATTGAATATGATTAAATATATGATTGCCCTTAACTAAGTCACACTGGCAGGGACTGTTTAATAACCAGTGCCGTGTGTAAAGCGATTGTTGATGTCTAAGGTTTTGTCTAGTTGATCAGTCTGCAGTTAACTGTTAATGATTAATCTGTTAGGTTGCATGAGATTACTATAGGTTTCTTACTTGAAGTCCCGGGTGTGATTTGCTTTTATTAATTGATTGAAACTTGTTGACTAGTTTGTTTGCTTAATTCTAAATTCAAATTATTTCTTGTGTGATCAGCACTAAAATTTGTTACTTCATAATATTAAAACTGTTTACACGATTTGCATTGACCACCTACTCCTGGTGGATACGATACCTTATTTACCCTATCTGCTTAGGTTATTTAGGTTTTTGCATAACTCAAACGATGGTCATCAGAGTCTCAACTAGAACAAGCTCTTCTAAAGATTCAAACCCTAGTGGCTGAGGTTGAGAAGTCACCAGATGCACCAAAACAGGGGATATTCTACATGTTTCTAGTGTAGTTATTGATAAGACTGATGCTTTGAAGTTTCTTAGACACTTATATGAAAGTAGTGAAGAGGAGGAAGTGGAATGGGAGGGTGAGCATGAAATGAATAATGCAGGCTATGAGGCTGATATATCTAATGATGAGGTTCATAATGATAATGTTGATGTTCCTGTGATTGATGATGATGTGAATATTGTTGAAAGTGTTGAGAATGTGGTGGATAAGACAGATAATGTTGAGATGAAGTTGAGGCTGAGGTAAATGATGACATAATTGTTGAAAACATAGTTGAGAATGTTGTTGAGGAGATGGTAGATGATGATATAGTTGTGAAAGTTGTGAATGATGATGAAACGACTGATGCTCAAAGTGACAAAACAGTTGAAGCTGATGATGTCACAGAAGAAGTGGTAATCTCAGGTGAAACAGTAATTTTGACTAACAAAACAGAAGAGTTAAATGATGATGTTGATGAAGTAACTTCTAAAGAGAAGGTTGTTGATGAGGGAAATAGATGAGTTCCCACCTACTATGGTGAGAGACATTGGACCATCTAGACTTGAGGATGTGGATAATGAAAGGAGAAGGATCAAAGGTAAAGTTGTAGCTGAACATGAGGGCCAGCTACAACCTTTGAAACAAAAGATAGTAGAATCTAATGATGAACTCCTATTTATTGATGAATCTGTGGAGAATGGGATAAAAAGACATGACAAATTGTTAGTGAATGGATACAGAGAGAGATTATAAATAGATTTTTAACTGACAAAAAGATGGATGAACAAAGGGTGATGTTAGAAGAATTTTAATTGAAAAAGAAACTGCATGAAGATAAAGAAGAGGTGGAACAAGAGGTTATTGAGGGACTGTTGAAGTTGCAACAAGCTAAGGAGGCAGACAATGCTCTGGCCTTGGTAATATATAAGTTCCAACAAACTGACACTCCTAAATAGATTGTTCCCACTGCTAAACCTGTATATGAAGATGTTGACAAGCAGTTGGTAACAAACCTTGATGCAAAATGAATACAAGATGAAATGATTAAAAGAGCCAAGGAAAAGACAGTAAAAAATCTTGAAAAATATATCAAATCAAATGAGAAGGAATGGCCGATTAATCTATTAAAATATACAAGGAGAAAGAAAAGATTTGGGAATACATTTCCTGATGAGATGATGACCAGGAAGAAGAAAGGGGGTGATAAATGCAGTTCCTCTTCAATCTGTGAGGCATGAAGATTACTAGGTAAATGAATCACAGATTGAAGCATTGGATAACTTGACAGATGTGGAAGATGAGGAGGAAGGTGATGAAGTGAAAAATGAAGAGGAAGAACATGCTTCTCCTCAAATACACTCAACTGAGGTTCACATGCACAACATACAGGATAGACTTGATGAGCTAAAGAGAGAAGATCCAAGAATTATAAGTCTTATGGGCCAAGGATTTGAATTTGAAAAATTGGCTGAAATGAGTGAAAAAGATTTGGACTTATTGTTTGAAAAGAAAAGATAGGAGTTAAGAAAAATGAGGGAGAAAACAAAAAGAAATATAAAGCAGTACCTTACTTATCTCAGGCTCCATAAATTCTCTAAAAAACACTGAGCCATATGAGCTATGAGCTATGAAGATCTGGAAAATGTATACAAGGCCACACAAGAAAGAGTACAAGAGGAAGAGAAAAAGAGAATACAAAGAAGATACTCTGATCAACAAAAACGAACCGACCAGATTTTTTGTAGATTTGGAGGAAAGTGAGGGTTATTGATTGAAGATGGGTTTGACTATGAAATAGTAGATTCTATGAGTAGAAGGGAAGTTGAAGAAAAGTTCAAGAAAATATACATAAACTGCAAGCAGAAGCTGATGTTGTGGCAGAACAATTAAGACAAAGGAGGATGAGGGATATGAGATTAGAGGAGGAAAAGAAAAGAATAAGAAAAAGAAAAGGCTGAGTCTGAACTTGCAATATACATGGAGGAGTTGAAGGATCAGTCCGGAATTGATAAACCAACTCAAACTCCTTCCTTGTTCACTAAAGTGAAAGAAGAACCATTTGAAGCTGATACAAAAACAAACTTAATGCCTTGGGAAGATGAAGAAAAGATCAGTACCCTCAGACAGACAATGTTGAACAAGGGAATGTCTGCAGTAGTATTTGATAATTTGGGCAAATCACAACTCAAAAAACTGTTCTATATAGAAAAGGTTGACTGGAAGCAAGTAGAAGATGAACACAAGAAACTGATGTCTCTACAGTGTGGTCCAAAAAGACAATCAGTACAAAAACCAAGATCTCCTCCAAGTGAACAAATTGACAAAGAGACAATGGAAATGATAAAAATTTTGTCTAAAGAAGGAGGTGACTATTTGAGGTTGATAATGATGAGAAAATAAGAGATTGTGAAGATATATGAAGCTAAAGGGCATGTGAGAAGACCCCAACCAAAAAGACAGTATACATCAATGGATTCCACCGTAAGTGTCCCTATTCCAACCATCAGGTCAAGGCTACAGAGAGAACAACGGCCACCTTCCAATGTGGACCTACCAAAGAATCTATATTTTGACTCAAGGACAAAAACTCTCAAAGTTATCATGTCCAGTGGTGAATTGAAGTCAGTTGTGTTTAAAGATGACTTCCGGGAATTCAACAGAGAACAACTAAAGGAAATGGATAGACTCATTTTGTATGATTAAGAGCAGAGAAACAAATTTGCAGGACAACAAAGGAATGAACTTTCTAAGTTCTTGAAAGAACAATCTAGAAAGGGATTTCCTTTACTTAACAAGAAAAGAAAGCTGGAATACACAGAAGCTAAAAGGACAAAAAGGCAGAGGAGGATGACTGACATCAGGATGATTGAATTATCCTACAAACAATCAAGAATATCTCTAATCCTCTAGACACAATGAAGGAGAGTATAAGCATGAACCAGTAGATGATAAGGCCAAACTGTGAAGTTTAGAGGAATGGAAAATGTTCTAAGATATTTTATGAATAGAAGACTCAATCATTTATCTTGAGAAATTCAAAAGGACTTCCCTTATGAATTATTTAACACGATACAGATCTAGAGTATCTCCATATGGAAGACCTCAATGACATTAAAAGATGGAATCTTCCATCACAGTCACAAGGAGATCTCATTATTTCAACAGAAGGCAGCTGCAGTCAAACTTGATTGAAGACATGAAGCTGGAAGCTGAAGAAGATGAAAGCTTTTGTTGTTATTTTGTTTGAAATTGTTATGTAATGTCCATGTGACAGCCTTTTGAATATGTAAATTTTCTTTAAGTAATGTAATTTATTACTTTTAGAATTTGATGTTTATTTTTGAAAAGTGTAAGTAATCTATAGGGGTTTTGGTGCATATGAGTTTGTTCCAATCTAGGGGAGATTGTTGGGATTAAGATTTGACAAGGAATGATTGGAATCTTCTCAACTTTCTCAAAGAAATGGCTAAGTATGGAATACGAGAAAACTTGGCACTTCGAGCAAGCCTAAAACTTATTCAAGAAAGGAATTTTACTTTCGAGCAAAGTTATCTTCTAGAATTCTTCTAAGTGTTAGTTCGAGCAAACTATACTTCATCAGGCAAGGTTGTTCTTCAAGTCGAGCAAGGTTTCCTTCTAAGCAAACCCTTGACTTAACCAAGCTGAAAAACCAAGTATTTTGGTGGAACGTGCAAGGTTGCAATAATAAACAGTGGTCCAAGAACACTTGAAGAAATTATTACAAGGACTTCCAACGAGCAAGGTTCAACCTCGAGCAAGCTACAGTGTCACCAGCATACTTAACTTGTTCAAATAAGTTAAGTAACAAAAGGTTGAATGGATTAATGAAGAACAGGTTTGCTCGTAGGATATTATTGAGAAACGTTTGGTATTATCATGAAGATTGAAGTCTGTTTGAAGAATATTTTGTTAGGAAAATATTCTAAGTAAAGCTTGCTTGGAGAACTGTTCCAAGCACACTTATGGTTACCAGGTCTGCTCGGCAAAGATGAAAGCATACTCAAAGACTCGTTTACACTTGTAATATTTTTTAATACGTTTGAATAATCATTAGGGTTTCTAGAAGATGTCAGGTTTGCCTATTTAAGAAAAATTTAGGGCACATTTATGACAATGGACACTGAGCAAATATTGAGTGATTTGACGGCTGACAGCTTTCTCGTAAAAGGAATATTTCGTATGGAAAGTAGCCGGACACTAAACATTCCACCTAGAAATCCTAATAGATCTTCATTGTATTCTTGATCATATTAATGGAAATCTTTTGAGTGACTTTGTGTGTTTGTATTATTTTTGTTCGTCTAGCAACACTTTGAATATCATTGTTTCCGCATTTGATGTTCATTGGATCTTCATGGGAGCAGACCTTGTAACCATCTTGTCAACATGTTGTTGTTGGTTACGAGACTGATTTTGTGGTTGGTAGATCGGTCCTGAAAATAAACCCAAAAAGGAATACACAAGACCCCGAAATCAAGTCCGAGAAAGAAATTTGTTGACTCTAAAGAAAAGATTTCCAGGGGTGATTATGTTAAGCCTATGGCACTTCAAGATTCTTCATGGGTAGAGGCGATGCAAGAGGAGTTGCAACAGCCTCCCGGTTCCTTTTAGAACCTTAAAGTATATCAAAATGGACGTTAAGAGTGCATTTCTTAATGGGAAACTTTATGAAGAGGTGTTTGTGAAGCAGCCTCCTGTTTTTGAAGATCCAGACTATCCAGGCCGTGTTTACCGATTAAAAAAGGTTCTATATGGTTTATACCAAGCCTCGAGAGCTTGGTACAACATGCTTGCTGACCATTTAACAACAAATTGTGTAAGGAATTCGTGAAGTCGATGCAGACCAAGTTTGAGTTGAGCTCAATGGGGGAAATGAGTTTCTTTTTATGGTTTCAGGTTCAACAGTCTGAAGATGAAATCTTTATTCAATAGACGAAATACGTGAACGATGTCTTGAGCCGATTCAAGATAACTGCTGGAAAATTCCAAGCTACTCCTCTTCCCGTGGGTCACAATTTGTCATCGGAAGAATTGGAAGATATAGTTAATCAGACCATTTACCGAGCTATGATTGATTCTTTAATGTACTTAACAACATTGTGCCCTGATATAATGTTTTTTGTTTTTTTATGTGCCAGGTGTCAAGCGAGTCCCCGAGTGACTCATCTAGCGACGGTGAGGCTTATTTTTCACTAATGAGAGGTAATCCTGACATCAGGTTATGGTATCCTAAGGACGATAGTATGTTACTGATTTTTCCGATTCCAACTATGGAGGATGCAAGATCAACTTTAAGTCTATGACAGCGGGTTGTCAATTCTTAGGAAACCGACCTATATCCCAGACAGTGTAAGTAGCAAACAACGGTCTCCACCTCAACCACTGAAGCCGAATACGTGGCAAACTCGAGTTGTTGTTAACAGGTTTTATGGCTCCAGCAACACTTGAGAGATTACGGTTTGAAGTTTCTTACTACTCTCATCTTTATTGATAACCCTGCTGCCATATATATCACGAAGAACCCTGTGCACCTCTCTAAAACAAAACATATTGATATTCGTTATCATTTTATCTGTGATTGCTATGAAAAGAAACTAATTGACATCGAAAAGGTGCACACGGATTATCAAAATACATACCTTTTTACCAAAGCACTTGATAAAACAAGATTTAAATTTTTTCTTGGTTTAAATGGTTTAAAATCTCTTGATGATATCCCTAAGCTTGGGTAGTCATTTTTTTAATTTTGTACAGTTTTGTTTGTTATTTCTTTCTTTAATATTTTGGTGTTTAGGGGGGGGGGGGGATGGGAAAATACAAAAATATTATGCTTTCTGTTTGTATAGATAAAATCCAAAAACATTTAAATAATTCAAAAATACAAAAACATTAGAAAATTGAGCTCCTCAAAATGAGTTTTGAAGCAAAAAGAGAATATGTTAGTACATTGATCATTTATATATGAAATTTCAGTATAAAAATAGGCATAAAAGACTGTGTGCTTAATTGCATTGGTGCATTGGTAGGTCTTAAACAAACAACTAGGGTAAGGTATGTGATATAAACTTAAAAGTTGCCTCCAAAAGTCTTGTTAATGAAGGCAGAAATGTAATAGCCTGTCATACTCAAGACTTATGTCAGATTGATCACCAAAGATCAAATTTCAAAATGAGAGCGTTTAGTTAATGGTTAATGCTTCAATGGTGTATGGTCTTATGCCCTCAAATGTTGTATTGATGGAATGCCTTGTGTTTCTGGACATTGTGAGCCTTTATGCGGTTTATCATATGGGTATTCATAAATGGTATATGGGTATTTTTTATGCGGTATCCATAATGAATAGGTTCATTCGTATATAACTATGACGAAAGGGTTCATTCGTTAATATATTCTTAACGAATGGGATCATTCGTTACTCTTAACAATTGAGAACATTCGTTAAATGACCAAATAACGAATGGAGCCATTCATTACGCAATATATTACGAATGGATAATGAATAAGTTTGGATTTTTAAACAGATTGTAATATTTCACTAAGTGTTTGGTTAAATATTATGACTTAACGTATTTTGATTAGATTCTAATGCTCGGTTTTTATAGATATGGCTGACGAACAACACGTTGATGCTCCGGCTCAAGAGCAACCAACTGATCAAGGACAGCATGCACCCGTTGCTGATGAAGTTCAGATTGCTGAATTGACATACGACAAGAAACACAACATTCGTGCTTTCTTGCTCGATGAATTTATTGGTAGAGATCTGTTTGGTGATATGATTGCATTTATTCATCGCTCAAGGATCCACTATTCCATATCTACTAACGTGCATGTACATTTTAGAATTATCAGTCCATTCTGGGATAGTGCTAAATACATTGATGTCGAGAATCATATTGAAGCTGAAATCCAGAATAACAATATCAGTGTTGTTGTGGACATGATACGCAAGGTACTAGCATTTCCCGATACCGTAGATGACCGTTGCGAGTTCGAAAAAGAGCTGATCAAAGGGTTTTTAAGGGATTGAAGTACAAAAGCGAGTTAGACAGGTCACAGTACAACAAGGCATATCTATATGAACAGTATAAGTACTTATTACATGTACTTATACACTGCCTTGGGGGGAGAAAAGATTGTTTTGATAAATGTCGAATTATGCTTCAATCCGCATTTGTGGCATTAGTTCTCAACAAATCATTCAACTTTTCGGAGTTGGAATTTTATCATATGACAACTGCACAACACGCCACCGCAAAAACAAGTTCTTAACGTATCCAAGGTTCTTGTAGTTGATTAACGGTCACTTGGAGCCTGATTTGATGTGTGATCTGGATTAGGTGAATGTTGTTATGGTTTTGGAACACATGTTTGAGGAAACTATGAAAAGGTTAAAGACGTATCGTAACCAAACACCAGAGAACAGGCCAAAGTACAAGAGGTTTATCGGTCACGTGGCGATGCCTAATTATGAATTTCCACCCAATGATCGTTGGATTCACGAAGATTCAGATTCAGAACGTGAAGGTGGACAAGGTGGGAATGATGGTGATGGAGATGGCGGTGATGGAGGTAATGGTGGTGATAGGGGTGAAGCAGCTCGTGTTGATGCTGCTTTACGCAAATGAAAGGGGAAAGAGACCATGTTGGATAAGCCCAAGAAAAGAACCCTTAGGGGTGATGGTGTGGAGATTAGAGATTTTTTTCCATGCTCGTCTGCTGCACCACAAACATCGGAGGTTACTAGTCCTATTAGTACCTCGATTGTTACTTTGACGACACATGTGCCATCTAATCGGAGGTTTGCATCTATTCCTTAAACGATGCTATCTCCGATGCTGACACCTCCTGTTACTACAATAACCACAAGTCTTACACCACTGTCGATTCCTATGCAACCAATGCACTTTTCATACATGGAATTCAACCGTCCTCAAGGCCCGATGCAGCTAGCTCCTCCGTCATTCTTTACTATGTATGTTCCTCAGCAAAAGAACATGTTGTTGAACCTGATACATCTTAAAGATAACCAAATGGCCGCCTAGATCAGAGGAAAATGGTTAGCCACATCTCCTACAACCAGCGTGAAAATCGAGATTGTGGCCTTTAGTTACTGCTCAGTGGGAGAAACTGAAAGAACAAGAAGACATCATCCTTCAACTAACATGCGAAGACGATATGTTGAAAAAGTTGAAAGGAAACAATGATGACAAAGACCCTGATGCAGGAGCTGGTGGTAGTAAGCAGCAACCAAAGACCCATGCGTCTATGGTTCAGCTGGTGCTAGGGAATTGGTAATGATATGCAATTAGTGGTGTATCGTGACACAACTAATGTGCAGCCAATTGAGTCTGTGAAGCCAATACGGTTTTATCTATGGATAACGAAAAAGTTGTAGTTATGATCATGGTGAATGCTAACGAGATCGAGGAAGGAGAGTTTGTCGATTATTCATTATCCAGAGATCAGATGACATTATTGCTCGGGTTGAATGATGAAGAGTTGTATAGGTTGTAGAACGGGGAGGATGTGGAAGTTATAAATGATGACGGGGTCATATTCGATACGAGTATTCCAACTCGGGATACGTCTTTTAATTATGATGAGGTTGAGGTTGAAGACGTGACAGTCGAGGAATACCCTGATCTATACACGCATACGAATACAGATGAATGAGTTCCATTCTTCACAACAGAACATGTACAAGTGGCTAAAGAGCGTCTTGGGAATAAGAAACAGAAGGACAAAGTAAGTAAGACCGGGTCGGGTTCGAAGTATCCAGGGTTTGAAGTTATGTTTGGACACAATAGGGTTCAAATCTCGAAGCTTATTGATGTGTTAATGTATGCGGAGAAAGAGGACGATAGACAGATCAAAGCACGTGCCACTGCTCAACAAATGACTACGTTTAAAGATTCAAAGACTGTCAAAGGTGATATCGTCTCTTGGCTCTATGATTCTGAGCTTAAAGTACGCATTATCAAGTGGGAACACGGCGTACAATATTATCAACATATTGCCAATGTTCTTACTTTTCCGAGGGGGGACGTGCGTACGTTGGTAAATAGGCAGTTCGTTAATCATGGTAAAAGGAAGATGGCAGATTGGATCTATCGACACTTGCAGTATGAGGTACGTCAGGGTTTTTTAAACTCAGGTCCCGACACGTATGAGATAGATCCAAGAAACGGTTGGAGGAAATTTGTACTTAAAGTAAAGTTGTCACGAACGTTAAAGCGAGTGCCTGTAAAGACTTTTCCCTAAAGTCTTTACAAGACTCTAAATCGGTGGTACTACGACAACCGCACCGGTGAAGCCATCATTGTACTTGGTTCAGGTTTGAAGACAGATTTCATTTGGGTAGACCCGATGTGATTGGTTAATTTATCTAAGTCTGATAACGATGCATTATTTAATAATCAAATCAGATGGATTGAAATAAGGATTACGATCTCGCAATGAAATTTCAACGTGTGGTGCGTGTTTTCCATGCGCTTGGAGTTCATAGTTTTGCTGATTGGAAGATGAAGAGATTCAAGTAATCGAAGATAGAGACCTCAAGACGAGGGGGAGTTTGTTAGTACATGGTTTGGTGTCTTGATTTCTGTTAATTTATTGGTTATTAATGTTATTAATGTAAAAGGCATTTTGGGGATTTTATATATATGTTATTCATTATGTATTAAACCATTCGTTATGATATGTATAAAGAATGTGTTCATCCGTTAATCTAGGGGTTTGGCGTCTTGATTTTTGTTAATTTATTGGTAATTAATGTTATTAATGTAAAAGGCATTTTAGGGATTTTATATATATGTTATCCGTTATGTATTAGACCATTCGTTATGATTGTATAAAGAATGTGTTCATCCGTTAATCTAAGGGTTATTCTTTATAGGATGCGTGACGAATGAGCCCATCCGCTATGTTATTAGACCATTCGTTAAGGATGTTTAACGAATGAGTTATTTGTTGTACTTTAAGTGATAGATAGGGAATGAAGACGAATGGTCCCCATTCGTTTTGAGATGTATAACGAATGGGTCGTCTTCTATATATATGTACCATGTTTGATAATTTATCAAGTGTGTTATTATTATTTCTGAGATACTGTTACGCTGCCAAATTGTTCACTCAGACACTCCTTAACGTAATTCCATAATCGTATAACCACCTGAGTATATAAAGAACTAGAGCATAATGTATAAACTAAAATCAATCAATACACAGTGGTTTCTTTGTGTGCGATATCTTGAAGCACGCGTCGACTCAATGCTGATTACGGGTCAATATAATGGATGGTACGAAGCTAAAAATAAAATTATGGCTTCATATTTATCACAAGCCAAAGAACTTGACCTTCAATTCACATCTTGCAGAGTAATCCACATCAAACTAAGTGACAACAAACCTGCAGATGCCCTAAGCAAATTGGCAGCAAAAGTTTATCACACAGCCAAAGATGTGCGTATCAAAGTTTTGGACAGACCGTCGGTTCCGCAACACCAAGTTTTAGTCATTCAAACAGGAGTCACGTCATAGATGACACCACATAGCCTACTTGTCTTCGGGCGTGCTTCTTGAGGAAAAAATGGCGGCTTCGAAAATACGTCACAAAGCTTTGAATTATCAGCTTCAGAACGGTATTCTTTACCGCCGATCCTTTTTAGGACCACTTCTCAAATGTGTTGATGCGGAAGACGCTAATTACTTAATTAGAGAAGTGCAGATGCCAATTATTGGCCCAGAATGCATGTACACAAGATTCATGAAATTCGCAAATGTGATTCATGTCAAAGAAACGCACCAAATATTTTGCGTCCTCAAAACGAGTTGGTGCCAATCTCATCCGCATGGCCGTTTCAAAAATGGGTGATTGATATTATGGGCCCTTTTCAAGAATGTAGGTTCCTAGCCGGATCTACACGGAAATATCTCGTACTACGTAGGTGCGGAATCCCTACGTAAGACGATACGAGCGTTAGATGCGATATAAGTTAAACCCAAGCATAAAAACACGTTACAATACTTAAAAGAAACGTTGTATTGAAACTCTTTACACGTGATATTCAATCACAATTACATATACTCGTCAAAAACTCTAAAGAATCTAATCAAAACAACCCGTAAGCCAAACATATATAGTTATCGACAACTTCGCCTAACAGACTAGGCGAAGTTGTCAATAACTTCGCTTGTCCACAAGTTCGCTTATATTAGGCGAACTTGTGAGACAACCTTTACAAACCAAGACAAAACAAACTAACACAATTACAGACACTAGATACTGAACTACTGACATAATGCACCAACAGACTCCCCCTTGGCAGTAGCTTCATATCTCTATCTTCAATCACTTGTCTTGTAATCCCAAAATCTTGTCTCTCCCGTCATCAAGCATGAACTCCCTGTCTTACACAGACAGTGACAACTCTCTGGTATTTCTTGGCTTCTTCTTTACATGCAGGAATATAGAATATCTTTTTCTCGTTCAGCACCTGCAAGTCAGCTTGAGACAGATTCACCAAGTGCATAGGATCATACACTCTTAGCACCTCTTGTTCATCTTCATCCTCCATGACCGCTTCAGCTGTTTGACTATCGACATACCACCATTTCAAATTTTTTAAGACATCCTTGGGCATTAGTTTCATCGGTACTTCTTTCAAACACCGGATAGGCTTATACTTCATTATCATCCAAGGTTTGCCATCAGCTCTCATTCCTCTGTCTTTATCTTCAACAAGCTTCCCTTTCTGCGGCTTTAACAACTCAAACTTCTTCTCTTTTATACTTTCTTTCCACACGATCTTTCCAATAATCCTAGCCATATTATCATCACTCCTGTTTATCAACCCCAACTTAGCTAAATCTTTCACCTCACACTCCGGCAAAGTATTCAATGATCTCAACAACCTTTTGAAGTACTGAACTCCGTCAAAACGTTTAATCACAAATAGCCTCAACTGCTCATCATATAACCAGCATATAATCCCCTTCTTCGATTCAGCATACCCTTTGATATTATAACTCTTCTTAAACATAGTTGGAACCGCTGGTTTCTTTGTCTTTACGAACCATTGAGAATAGCCTTCTTTCCATCTCGGCTGCTCTTCCCATTCAGTCTCATCGCTTCCCATATCTTGACCCACATTTGACTTATCAACTTCTGGAATTTCATGCTCAACATTATCCTCCACAATCTCTCCCTCTTCAACCTCACTGTCAATCACAATCTCAGCTCCTATTTTCTCAATCTCTTCAACCGGTAACACATCGTCGTCACCCACAGTATCATCATCCAACATCTCTTTCATCATCCACAACCACCACATCATCACCCCCTGATCCACCTGTTGCACCAGCTGACTCCCCTTGAGATGTGGAAGTCCCAAGAGTTTGTTCAGTTCTTGGCAACTCACCACCTGCAACTTTCGATGCATTGGGATCATCGTCTCTATCATTACTCTTCTTCGTCCTCAACTCATCGCCCTTGCAGCTCGTCTCCCCCTGAGATGCTAAGAACTGTTTTAAAGCATCAAAAAGTTTACCGTGGTCAATCAGGAGAGACGACTGAATTTGATTTTCTGCAACAAGGCGCTGGATAGCGTGAGTCTGGATCAGGTTGATTCTTGACTATTCTGCCATGACCCTCTCAAGGGCTGCTATCCTATCTGAGTCAGATAGAGTTGCATCAAAATCAAACCTCATATGAGAAGTGTCTTGAGCATACGGAGGAGGGATTCCCAAGGTAGCCGGAACAACAGAAACAGGCTGAAAAGTAACCGCAGGTGGTATTGTTACAGATAAACCTACAGTGGCAACCAGTGTCGACTCAACGAATCTTGCAACAACCTCTGATGGAGTAAGTGTAGGAGGTGGCAAGGAGACAATTTCTGGAGCCGAAAACTGAAAAGTAGCGGGTGGAATGCCAAAGGAAGATGATGTAGATATCACGGGAACATCCGAGGCGATCGGTCCTGTCACAGTCATCGATGCAGGGACCATAGTCACACCCGATAAGGCGGGTGGAGTGAAACGAACCACCCTCGAGCTTTCACCAGCTCCCGAACCTTCACCCGTTCTAACCCTCTTCGATTGACGAATCAAACGACCTAACTCCTCCTCAAAATCAGATACACTGTCATCTGTGTCTTTCTTTCTCTTTCCATGAATTCTTTCTTGGGCGACCAGTATCTGTCTTGCTTCAGCAACATCATCAGCTAAGGAGTCAGAGTCGGTTCTATCAGAATCAGCTACAGACGTAGCTACCATCGACACCTCAACACCAAATACCTCTGCAACTGAGACCTGAATCTCTGCCTCAGGATCAACTCGTTCCATATCAAAGAATCTTTGGCTACCAAAAGCAGCTTCAAGGTCTACTTGTTCCTCCGGTGCCACAACAGGAGCAGCAGGCAATGCTTGCTGTACCACAGGTGGTGGTTGAGAAACAACAGCATGTTGCGGTGCCGGATCCCGAAACTCGTCTCCACGAGGAGCAACATACGCCGGGTTTATCAAATACCAAAATAACGGATTATGTCGTGGACGAAGCTCTGGTTTACTTCGAGCATTCGAAGATCTGCACTGTGCGAATATCCTCTTGCTGACACTCTCTACATATCGAATGGGACGGCGCTGAGGTAGCGTAGGAGCCACATGATTCAAGATCATTTGCAAAAATCTTGGATACATCAAGAATCTTTCACGAGCTACCGCACGTCTCTGATGGTCTATTTCATAAAACACCATCTGACTAAAGCTGTAACGCTTGTTGTAAGTCAGTGCTGTCATTGCCGATTGCATCGTCGCACCCATCCCGTCCGTACCAGCCTTACGACCCGACATGCACACGATCATCACATGCATGAGGAAACGCCATTGATCCAACAAAAATCCCTTGCGCCTTTGAGTGTCACCCAATGGACCATAATAGCCCATTCGTAAAAATGCACCATCTCTGAATGGAGCAGTAAAGTCTGTAGGATCATCTCTAGTTTCATTCCCGAACTGCAAGGCGACCCTTATCTGCTCAGATGAGAACTGCACCTCCTGATTGTTAACTGTGGCGCGCATAACTGGGGGCTCGACTCTACAATCATATTCTACCGTTTGCCAGAAGTCTTCAATGTTCGGTAGGGATATGGGTAGTGTTGTAGTAATAGCGTGGAAGATGCGCGAGCGAACAAGGAATGAGATGATCTCACGAAAATCATCTATACCACTGGCATCCGGATCCAGTGTGATGTACATATTGTGCCCCGGAAAGAATTGACGGTTGTTATCACCACCTTCGTCACCACCAGCACCACCAGCTCCCGCTACAGCAGCCATATCTGCATAACAAACGGTCTAAGTTAGGACAATGTCAAAGCAGATCATAACTTCGCCTATTACCAAGAGCGAAGTTATGATAACTTCTAGTGTGCAGGCGAAGTTAGACATAAGGCGAAGTTGATTACAACTTCGCCTTTACAATAACTTCGCCTGATAACAGATTAACATTTTAAATAATATAAGGCACTAGGCGAAGGTAGGTATAAGGCGAAGTTAAGGATAACTTCGCCTCACCATAACTTCGCCCCTTGAACAACTTCGCTCTTGATTAGTTAAAGATAAAAGCAGGATGCGAAGTTAAGCCTAACGCGAAGTTGAGAACAACTTCGCCTAAACTATAACTTCGCCTGAACTGAAACGGCGAATGTTCAGAAGGCCAGACGAGGTTTGATGGTGATATTGGTGAATGTGGACAATGAAAACATGTTACAAAAGAGATCAAGACGATCAATTTGGTTACGAACACGTCAAAAGGGGTTTGAAAAGTGGGTGTGTAATGGTTTGCATGAACGAGGTCCCAAATCGGACCAAAACGACATCTAATTTATATGATCGACAAGAATTATACGTAATATCGACCCTACACACCTTTAACACGGATTGGAACTTAGATTAATAACAAGGTTTGATTCGAGAGTTAACTTCGCCGAGGTTTATAAAGTAATAAGTTCGCTTAGTTTGAAAGAATATGCACAGTGTCTGACCAAAAAGTCCTATATATATGTTTGAAAAAGCTCAGGCGAAGTTAGGGTTAACTTCGCTTACCCCATAACTTCGCCTGTTAATAAGTTCGCCTCTTATACAACTTCGCTTAGTATTAAAATTTACACAACAGTCCCTTATAATTTTGAACATTATGCAATTGTCTTTTAAAACTTCCTTGAAAGATTTAAAAGTTACGATCAAAGACCATGTAACCAAGTATTAACCCATAAAACGACATATATAAAGTAAATTTTAGAAACAAAGTACACGGGATCAAATTTCAGTCTTGACGGGGACCAGAATGTTTTAGAAAAGATCCGAACAGGAATCATACTAATTAGATGGCTGTCACATAGATCCATGTTCAGCGGTATTATGACATAAAGAAACAGGTTGTAAGCAGGTAAACAACTTAGTATGGTTTTCATCGCTTCTGTGATACGGATTAGGTTCAATTAAGCTCAAAATTTAAACGGACAAACATCAGAGATTGTGATGCCTCCCATCTATTCTCAAAGCTTATTTGACTTTCCCCGAGTCACCCCGAGTTGACCTCGACCCGTAGTGTCTGATTAAAAAGTAAGTACATCTTGATCTTTAGAGTCTTCTTCCCGTTCTCTTTATCGCCTCTTGATTGATAAGCATAACATAATAAGCTTCAGAAAGCTTAACATCATCAATTTTTTTTTTTAATAAAAAAGATTTACATAGTTTCATAACAGTAGACTACTGCAAGTCCCGAATCTGGATCACTGCAGGTACTTGACATACTATCTTCTCGGAAATCAGAACACTCACGGGCTCGTGTATGACTGGGTAATCGCTTTTCTGCCTATCATTCGGAAAGATGTATATGGAGACATACACAACTCTGAATGAGTCTCCACTTTAAATCGAGAAGATTTAGTTAGTATCACTTCTACTTTTACGCACCATAAAAAGCTACCATAACATACAATTACTGTTCTAGAGTCTTTTAGGCCTAATAACTTCACTAGTTAAGCACACAGAAATAGTTTGTGTATCACTTTCCAAGGTTGAATCAATTTTCTTAGAAACATTGTATAGAAACTTCTTACGAAGTTGTAGACTTGAAAACTTATATCATCTCCCGCAAAAAAAAAAATTAATTCTATCGCCCCGATCACGTCAAAGTCTTCAGGTAAACGGCTATCCTGAAGATCCAATGGATCAGCTGGACTGACCACATACGAATATGTGTCCTTCTAACTAAGTATGAACGACTATTTTTCAGCGAAAGAATAAAAACACATCATAAACCGCCCCGGTCACTTTCAGTCATCTGGTTAATGGCTATCCTCATAATCTACTGGTAGAAGTGAGGACCAAACACATCCAAAGATATGTCCTTCAAACTGAAGCAACCGACATAATTCTAAGCGATAGTGACGTTTTTTTTAAGTAAAAACGAAAAATACGGTTACTCGGGATTGATCATCCCATTAAGCTCAACAAGATTTTGAAAACGAGTTATGTCAAACGCTTTAGTAAAAAGATCAGCGGAATTATCTAACGAATCAACCTTTTCGAGCACTATTAATTTCTTCTCAGCACAATCCCGTATAAAATGATGACGAATGTCAATGTGTTTAGTTTTGCTATGTTTTACGGGATTGTTAGTTACTGAGATGGCAGCAGTGTTATCAATACAAATAGGAGTTTGAGTGAAATTCAGACCGTAATCGCGCAATTGCTGTTGTATCCAAAGAACCTGGGAGCAGCAGTTCGATGCTGCCATGTACTCTGTTTCGAAGGTGGAAATGGCTACAGAGGTCTGCTTCTTGCCCTGCCACGAAACCAATCTTCCTCCCAGAAACTGACATCCACCGGTAGTCGATTTCCTGTTCTGATTGCAACCTCCATAGTCAGAATCTGTGTAAGCGACCAAATCCAAGTCTCCCCCTTTCGTGTACCACAATCCCAGCTTAGGCTTGCCTTTGAGATACCGCAGAATTCTCTTCACTCCCTTCGTGTGAGATTCCTTTGGGCTTGCCTGAAATCGAGCACAGAGACAAACAGCAAACATAATATCAGGTCTAGATGCAGTTAAGTACATTAAAGAACCTATGATTGCTCGATATTGGGTGGGGTCCACGTCTTCATCACTGTCCGAATCAGCACCCAGTTTGTGGTTGACACAAACCGGAGTGTCAAATGGAGTGTTGTCCTCCATCTTGAAGCGTTTGAGAACGTCTTGGACATATTTAGTTTGATGGATGAACATCCCATCTTTCTTCTGATCAACCTGCAATCCTAAAAAGAAAGTTAATTCACCCATTGCACTCATTTCAAACCTCTTTTTCATGACTTCTTCAAACTCCTGACACATGACGACTTTTGATGCAGCAAATATGATGTCGTCCACGTAGACTTGAACTAGTAGAAAATCTCGCTCTTTTCTCTTGACAAACAGTGTGCTGTCGATCTTTCCTCTTTCGAACCCATTCTCAAGTAAGTAATAAGATAAGGTGGCGTACCAGGCACGAGGGGCCTGATGTAGTCCATATAGCGTTTTACTCAGCTTGTACACATGATCAGGAAAGTCAGGGTCAGGAAAACCCGGAGGCTGCTCAACGTATACTACCTCATCGACTTTACCATTCAGAAAGGCACTTTTCACGTCTAATTGGAACACCTTCATTTCATTGTGTGCAGCAAATGCCAAAAATAGTCGAATCACTTCCAATCTTGCCACAGGAGCAAACACTTCATTGTAGTCGATTCCTTCTTGCTGATTAAACCCTTTAACTACCAGCCTCGCCTTGTTTCTTATGATTATACCTTTCTCATCTTTCTTACATTTAAAGACCCACTTTGTGCCAATAGCATGCACATTCTTCGGTTTTGCTGCTAACTTCCAGACTTCCATCTTCTCGAACTGAGCTAACTCTTCTTGCATGGCTTCTACCCACGAGCTATCCTTGAGAGCCATTTGATAATTCTTTGGTTCAATCTGGCTGATGAAGCATGTGTACAAGCATTCATTTATGATACCCGTTTCTTTAATGCTTGCGTAAACACAATTGTGCTCATTCAAACTTCTTCTTGTTTGAACACCGTCAGACAGATCACCTATCACGTTCTCCAAAGGGTGATTTTTGTGAATAGAAGTAGTCTGAACCGGACCGACTTCCAGATTATTTTCCAAATTCGAAGAGAGTTCTTCAATGGGTGATTGATGTTGAGAGTGAAAAGGGTTGTAAAATTCTTCTTCGGTAGAGGCGGCAAGAGTATTAATGGCAGTTGACGTGGAAGGTTGACTTTCATCGTATCGTGGACGTTTCACAATATTTTCTTCCTCGTCATACATGATCTGTGAAGCAATTTTCTCATCAACTTCTGCAAAATCCATGTAAGGCACATTAAAAGATTTGAATAGTCTATCATAGTCAAAAGCCTCAGCGGGTCCCATGCTAGGCTTTGGTGGTTTGTAACTCGTGATGTCAGTGTTACATACCACTTTAACCTTGCTGTTCGATAAATTAAAGACTCTTCTGTTGGGTGTCCCAACTACATATCCGACTAAAATACCTTCGTCGGCTTTCTCACCAAATTTTGAGTTTGTCTTTAATATCGTACATGGGGACCCAAATGGTTCGAGACCATTCAAGTTTGGCTTTCGACTATGCATAAGTTCATAACAAGTTTTTTTTAGCCTTTTAACAGTTAAAAGACGATTAAGGATATAACAGGCTGTGGCAACTGCTTCAGCCCAGAACACCACGGGAAGTTTAGTATCAGCCAGCATGGTTCTGGCTCCTTCAATTAGCGTCCTGTTCTTCCTCTCAGCCACCCCATTTTGTTGCGGAGTATACGGGGCGCTGTATTGATGGTCTATCCCTTTCTGTAAACAGAACATCTCCATCTGGTAGTTCTTGAACTCCGTCCCATTATCACTTCAGATGTACTTGACCTTTCTCCTAACTATGTTTTCAACCTTGGTAATCAAGTTAATTACCAACTGAACCGTCTCATCCTTTTGCCTTCAGAAAATACACCCAAGAGTATCGAGAGTAATCATCGGTTACTACCAAGCAGTATGTCGTTCCACCAAGACTCTTTACATTCACGGGACCGAAGAGATCCATGTGAAGTAGGTCTAGTGTACTGACAATTGAGTTAACCTTCTTGGAGTGATGAGGTTTCTTGTGTTGTTTTCCCTTCTTGCACGATAAGCATTGATCTTCAAAGTTGAAATTCTTCAGGGGAACACCAAGCACTAGCCCATTCTTGACAATATAATTCATTTTTCGAAGATGTATATGTCCCATTCTCCGATGCCATAACTCGAACTCCGATTCAGTTGCCTTTGGCAGAAGACATGACTCTTCTGTTGCCATCTCTGTTGACCTCATGTCCATTACATATGTGTTCTTTTCTCTTGGAGCTTTCATCACCACCCATGCCTCTGGTATCTTGAAACCAGGATACAGTACAATTGCTTCATTTTTAGTAAAGTGCACTGTGTACTCTTTGTCACAAATCTGAGACACGCTCAACAAATTATGCTTCAACTCCTCAACAAAATTCACATTCTCTAACTTCATTTTACCATTTGTCACAGTTCCAATACCAGTAATTCTACCACCACTCTCTCCAGCGAAAGTTACCCTACCTCATTGAACAGGTTTCCATTCGTGCAACAAATTCTTGTTACCAGTCATGTGCCGGGAACAGCCACTATCCATAACCCAACGATTGTTTACAGTCCTGTTCAACTGTTCCTGCACAGTTAACGAAAAGATTAAAATCTGGGGACCCAAGACCTACTGGTCTTGGGTCGATTAAATCTGTTAAACGGCATCCCGTACTTTGACTGCCCAAAGGCAGTTTGAGAGTGATTTCTGTAAGTACTGAAAGGATACCTTCTTGAGAATTGACTATGAGGCCATCCAAACCTTAGTG
This sequence comes from Bidens hawaiensis, assembly GCF_021521415.1. NCBI lineage: Eukaryota > Viridiplantae > Streptophyta > Magnoliopsida > Asterales > Asteraceae > Bidens > Bidens hawaiensis. Next base: position 26,073 of record NW_027495221.1, on the reverse strand, counting down.
GATTAACTGAGTTATAATTGTTGGTTTGGTTGTTAACTGGGAAAAACTGAGATCGATTTCTTTGACATCTTGGATTAGTCCAATATCTGAACTTTGGTGAGTAAGCATTCTTACCATTATAGTGATTACTATTCATTTTATTCTCAGTTTTCGGAGGCCTCATACCTCTGAATCTCTGATTAAGAGGACAATCTGCAATCAGGTGTCCTATTTGATTGCATCTGAAACAACTCTTGTGTTCAACCTTCATCTCAACAGTTGTTTCAGATGTTGAGGTTGCATTACTATTCGTTTGTCTAACATATGGTGGGACAAACGGGTTCAGGGGAGAGTTATTTTCAGTTGGCTTATATTCCTTCCCACGTTTTAGTAACACTACCTCTTCTTTTATCTCACTAGATTCGGATGTCTTGTCCGAATTTGATGAGACAGAACTAGGAACAGACATCTTAACATTCGAAACAGGCTTACATGTTTCGCTTTTACTAACTTCAGGTTCTTTAATCGAAACTTTGACATGAACTATCTGACTAATTTCAACATCAACAGATTTCTGATTAGTAGGATCATACGTATAGTTATGGTTATATGGTGGTGGAACTTCAGAAAATCCAATTCCCCCTTTGTTAACTTGGGAACGTTGAACACTTACGATATGATCAAGCATTGCTGAGGAATTTCTAAACTGTTCAACTTTTCTGTTTAATTCCACCACTTTTACCTGGTAATCAGCTATCTGTTTATCCCTTTCAGCAATTAGTTTGGTTTTTTCCTCTAACACTTCATAACTAAGATCAATTACTTGTATTTTATCAGCTAGACTGGCTTTAAGACTTCTGATATCCTTTTCACTAGCTTTTATTTTTACCGAGTAACTGTTTTCTCTAGTTTTAGTGTAATGATGATCTTCTTTTAACGTTTTAAATTGAGCGTCCAAACTAACAAACAGATCAGTTACTGTTTTCAATTGTTCAGACAGATTTTCACATTTCATACAATGAAGTTCAGAACTTACCTCAGAGAGCTGATTGTTCACTTCTGCCATATATGCTTGATTTTCTCCTGTCTCTTTCTCACTCCCTCCAGTTTCGATATTTACCAAGTTAGCCTGTTCGAACACTTCCTCAACTTGCAGATTCCAGTTGTATCCCCCATTCTGTCTAGATACCATAGCCCTATTCTCACTACCTCCCCCATTCTGTTGTGCAGGCCTGTTCTGACTACGTTCAACTCTCTCATTTGTACATTCCTTGGCAAAGTGACCATTTTGTTGACAGTTGTAACATCTAACCTTTGATTTGTCAAAACCTGGTCTTTCGCTAACGAACTTTCTACCCGTTTTCTTCATGAATCTTTTAACCCGTCTTACTATCATAGCCATCTGCCACTGCAGATCCATCTCTTCTAGATCATCAGCATCAATCTGATCATAGTCTTCATCCAAAGTTGCAGGATCGACTATTTTACCTTTGATGTAATTCCCATAAGATGCAATGAAAGATGCATAGAGAGCAAACTGTTGTTCAGCTGATTTAACACTCATGGGCATCTGTGAGTAGTTGTTGGTTGGAACATTTGATGAACAGTTACCAGTTGTGGCTTGAGGTTTTGAAGAATTATTTCCTGCAGCTACGAAACATATATCACCGTCCATGTTGAGAGTCACATGACCATCCTGAGTTGAATTTGAGTGTGAGTCTCCCTTTGAGTAATAAGCAGAGGATTCTGACTTTGAACTTGAACTTGAAGTAACTTTCGCACCATACATTCCCGGATCCTGAACCTGATCAGTTGATGTCTCTTTCCGAACCATGTTAAGTTCAAAAGTTCGTAATTTATTGACTGCTGTTTCCAAATCGATATTGGCAAACTCTTTGTCTTCTCTCATCAAAACCGTGTACATTTCCCATTTCGGGGGAAGAGCATCAAGAAGTTTCTCTACTATCTCCTCTTCTTTGTATACAATGGAGTAATTGCTGAGTTCGGTCATCAGGTGATAAAATCTTGTGATGATATCATCAAGTGATTCATTTTTCAAATATTTGAACACTGAGAATTGGGTTTTTAGTAGCTTAATTTTGGATGCACGTATCCCCACATTACCTTCATATCGATTTTCTAGCGCTTCCCATAGCTCTCTAGCGGTTTTGTATTTCCTGAAGGTGTGCAGAATCTCTTGTGGAAGAGCCATGGTGATCGCCGCATGAGCTTTACTCTCTGCCTCATACATTTTCCTTTCTTCCTCTTCCATCTTATTGTACTTCTTAATCTGTTCACGACCCTCAAACAAGGCCGTTGGTGGAATGTATCCATCTTGAATACACACCCACATCTTAGCATCTTGATATTTAACATACTGTTCAAACCGATCTTTCCAAGCAACGAAATCGGTACCCTTAAGCATTTTCGGAGCCTTAGTTGCTGAACCGGCCTCAACTTCCATTTTCACCAGTTCCGTAATGTTTATCGAAGTCATCGCTGAAAGAAACACGACTTGAAAACACACAAAAGAGTTTTTTTTTTTTTTTTTTTTAATTTGAACAGTGATCAGTAGGCGAAGTTATTCTTAACTTCGCTTGATTCCTTAACTTCGCTGAAACTCTTAACTTCGCTTGATTCCTTAACTTCGCTGAAACCTTAACTTCGCCTGCTGATTAACTTCGCTTAATGACAACTTCGCCTGATATCAACTTCGCTTGGTTGATAACTTCGCTTAAACTTATAACTTCGCCTAAACCCTACGAACAGTGACGGCAACTTCGCCTGATGAACACAAGGTTTTTGCAGGTTTTAATTTGACGTATTGCGAGGTATGCGAAGGTGTAATGGGTTATATTTGATGGTGGGAGATGGGTAGGACACAAAAACTCGGTATTTCAACGTAAACTCGTCCCGCGAATAGTCGAACGGAACGATTTCTACACTCGTGTGATAATCCCGAACCACACAATCATGAGCAAAAGCTCTGATACCAATTGTAGGTTCCCAGCCGGATCTACACGGAAATATCTCGTACTACGTAGGTGCGGAATCCCTATGTAAGACGATACGAGCGTTAGATGCGATATACGTTAAACCCAAGCATAAACACATGTTACAATACTTAAAAGACACATTGTATTGCAACTCTTTACACGTGATATTCAATCACAATTACACATACTCGCCAAAAACTCTAAAGAATCTAATCAAAACAACCCGTAAGCCAAGCATATATAGTTATCGACAACTTCGCCTAACAGACTAGGCGAAGTTGTCAGTAACTTCGCTTGTCCACAAGTTCGCTTATATTAGGCGAACTTGTGAGACAACCTTTACAAACCAAGACAAAACAAACTAACACAATTACAGACACTAGATACTGAACTACTGACATAATGCACCAACAAAGAAGCTCCCGGGCGTGTGAAGTTCTTGATAGTTGTGATTGACTATTTCGCTAAGTGAATTGAAGCCAGGCCAGTGGCATCCATCACAACCGCGAGCGCGAAGAAATTCATTTGGGAATTTATAATATGTCGTTTTGGACTTCCTCTAACGATAGTAAGTGATAATGGGACACAATTTGTGGATGGTGGTTTACAAGAGTGGTTAAAATAACTCCATGTCAATCAAGTGTTTACTTCGGTTGCTCATCCGCAAGCTAATGGTCAAGTGGAAAGAGCTAATAGAAGTATCAAAGATGGATTTAAAGCAAGGTGGGCAATAAGAATACTGGCTGGGTTGATGAGTTTCTACATGTACTCTGGGCTTGTAGAACTCCAAAAAAGACAAGCAACTCGGATACTCCATTTAGCCTTACGTATGGAACCGAGGCCATGATCCCCGTAGAAATTGGAATTCCTTCCGCAAGAACATTCGATATTACCTATAATGACACGGAGTTGCGCCTCAATCTTGACTTACTAGAGGAAAAACGTGAATTAGCATTTATTCGAGAAAGTAATTACAAACGTCAACTCCAGAAGTATTATGATTCGCGTGTCAAGATATGTCAATTTCAAGTGAGGGATTATGTGTTCCGCAATAACGAAGCTCCGGGCAAAAAAAAACAGGAAAGTTAGCTCCAACTTGGAAGGACCTTATAAAATCAAAGAGGTTCAAAGTAAAGGCGCATATACTTTGAAAGATTAGATGGAATTCCAATACCGCGTACTTGGAATGTAGTACAACTAAAACAAGGTATATTTAATGATCTGAGTATCATTTCATAAGTAAAGGGCGTGCATGCCATATTTTTTATATTTCTCCGGTATGCGTACCGGTAAGGGGATCTGAGTATCACCTTTTTATTAATTGATATTTTAAAGAAGGCTCGCATTCCAGTTACTTTTATAAAATCAACTCTCTTCTATAATGGTGGCTTGAATGTCATAATGCTTAAAGGTATGCGTACCATAGTGACCTGAATGTCATACATAAGATGTATACATCTTTAGGTTCTGAGAATCCAATATTAGCGTGCGTGTTGTTTTTTTCATAAAAATCAATTTAAGTGATTAATACATCACTGGCTCGCGTGCCAAAATTACTAGAGAAATAACTACTGGTCTGCGTACCACATATGGAGGATTCCTAAGCACCTTCTGTTTGAATATTCCTAAGAGTTTCATCACAACACATATATTATTTTCACAAGACAAAGTGTTAGAAACAAAGTGTTATATTACCAAAACAAAGGTTACATTTTATTTAATCTATTACAAAAAGACGGCAAAACACAAAACAACCTAGCCTACTCAAGTTGTTGTTGAGTAGCATCGAATCTTGTGAATGTTTCTTGGTTCTCTTTGGTTGGACCGCGAAAGAAGTCTTGCTGCAACTGAACATTATTTTTCTTAGCAGCAAAATCCGCGAGAGCATCTTGAATAGGGAAAGACAAATCATCAAACGCTCAAAGCTTCTCGTTGTATTCCGCTTTCAAATCATGTCCGAGAAAGGCATGTTCCTCAAGTGGTCACTGGTTTTTCATAAAGTCAATACCTTCCTCAAAACCAACTTTGTGGCCGGCTTGAGAAGAGGCGTTTAGGATTCCACCAGACAATCACCCAGTTCAGGGCCATCCTTAATATGCTCAACAACCTGGATACAAAAAAGAATGAGTGACATGGAAATTATTGAGAAAACCTATAAGGAAATCCCTGAGTCATGAGCCATTGATTGTCATCCTCAACTTGTTTGGCATTTTCCTTCAACCCAACGTAGCCCTCCGAAAGCTTAGTATTATCTTTTACATGCTCCTGGGCTCGTTTCTCCATTTTCTCAGTCTGAGCTTTCCGCAGCTTGGCCTCCTCCTCAAAAGTCTTAATCAGTTCACCTTGAACGGTGACTTCCCCCTCCAGCGCCGCGTTGGCCTCCAAGACCTTGACAATGTCAGCTTCTTTTTTACGAGTCTCTTCTCGGCAGCCGCAAGAATGTCATTTTGATTCTTGAACGCTGCCTCCCACGCTTTGGCCGCTGCCGCATGCGGTTCTTTCTCTGCCAACAGAACGACATCCGCATCCTTCAGCTTCCACTTGGCAGTGATCATCTGCTGTCTATTGGGCATCTAGAACCTTGTTCTCCATGCTTCCCCATTTCTCCCCCATGGAACTCCACTCCTGGAAGATTTCTTGACAGCTAGCAACGGTGTTCGCCAGATTAAAACTGAAACCGTTGGCTAAGTCAAGACGCGCACACCCACGTTGGTAAGCACGTTGCACAGGCGGGATACCATAGCTTAGATATTCAGCGTAGGTATCCACGTCTAAGAAGCGTGCACCTTGAACAATGACCAGCGTGGCATGTGGAGAAAATCATCCTCCTCTTGGTTAGGTTGCCCATAATAGTCAGCATCTGAGGGTCGGAGAAACCTTCCTTTCAGCGGTGATTACGGTGTCTCGCCTTGTGGCGCATGTGATTATGCTACTTCACCCGCACGGATGGAAGAAGAAAGAGAGAGAGAAATAATTGGTCTAATAATAGGGAGACACATTAGGCAGGAAAACCGAAAAAAATAAAGAAAAATGGTACAGTCTAGTACAGTAGATAGATGGCGCAGACGTCACGTCACCCTTTGATGACTATGAGTCCGCCAAGTCTATAGGTATCCATGTTTATCTTCAAAGGATAAAAATATCTCCAAGGGGCAAAAAGAAATCTTCAAAAACTCACAAAAAATCACAAGTCCAAATTTCACCCGCATAACAAATGTACGCGGAAGAAACAATGGACTGGGGGACTTATAGAGGTAGGGTAGAAAAAAGCCTCAGGTACCGACCAGTTAATTCCCGCGGATCGTTCAAGGCTTCCTCATAGGACATCCGTGGGTCATCCGTAATACCCGCGGACCGTTCAAGGATTCCACAGAAGACATCCGCGCGTCATCCGCAGTACCCGCATAATATAAGGAGGATAAACACCAAAGGAACACAAGTTCAAATAATTACCCAAAAAGGTAAAGAACTTCCTTCATGCGCAGAAGCCTCCCAAATGTGGAAGAAAGATCTGGTAACATCATTAAAGCAGTGATAGCCAACTTCCTTGTAGAAGGTTAATTCAAATATTCCTTGAAAGGGACATTTCCTTCTTCGTAAAGAGCACGTGATAGTGCAGCCCATCAGAGGATGACAACTGGATAGTTTGTTATAACCATGCACATAGCTATCTATCAATACCTATCAGACTATGTCACGTGTCCATTCAGGTAAGAAGAACGTCTTCTAGAAAAGGACAATTGGACCAATCATATTCCCCTTAACCACCGGCTATAAATAATCAACTCGTCATCATGAAGTACTCATTCACACATCACATATTACATCAATCACTTAAGTATTTTATCTCTCTAAGAACTGTACTTATTCTTACGTCGCAGGGTGGTTACGGGAAGACCCCCACTCTTATCCTTCCCGTAACGAGCTCACGATGGTTCTATCTTGCATCACCGTAGGAACTTCTAGATATAATTCTTCGTTAACCTAATTGTGTTTTATAACCCATACCTAGGGGAAATATTTATCTAACCTAATCGTGATTGGATCCATTTTTCTTCAGTGTCTGCTGAACCATTCAGCAAGAATTTGGAGCTGAATGATTAAGGGTTGTGTTGAACCATTCGCATGTGTGATTTTAAAAACCAAACACTCTAACATCTAAGCGAATCAGACTTGCCATATGATTCATCCCATTCACAGTCAAACAAACAGCCCCTTAGATGGGTTGGTTGGGCTGGATATGACATTTTTAGTTTATTTATTTTTTCTTTTTCTTTTAAAATTTGTGTTATTTATGGAAGAAGCTTGAAATGGGGAAAATAAGAATGACATTAAAGAATAAGGTACCTTTTGGTAAGTAGAAATGACAAAGGTAGTAGAATAACTTATTGTGAGAGAGTGAAAAAAGTGATCTTTAGTAAATCAATGATTACATATGGAAACTCATTCCATCAAAACAATTTCCACCCCCCCCCCCTTCTTTTTTTTCATTTCATAATTCTTCCATCCTACTTTATCAACAACCACAACATTACCCTATGGCTGGCAATTTATACACAAGACACGAGTACACGACACGTACATACACGAATTTAACAGGTAACTGATAATACCTTAACAGGTTGACAAAAATTTACCTGTTAATTTTCGTGTCTAAACAGGTAAAATACATGTTTACCAGTTAAGTACATGTTAAGTACTTGGTTACATTTTTATCAGTCATGTTGCAGCCATGATGAAACTGAAAAGGATGAAATTAAGAATGTTGAATTTGGGAAGGATGTAGTGTAGTTTGACAATGAAGCAAGTCAATTGGAAGACAATGAGTGTCAACTGGGAGAAGATGAGTTGATGGCTTATTTGTTGCAAGAAGATGAATTATTTAGACCGAGTGAAGAACATGAAATGGATCCTGGTGATGATTATGACCCTAAGGTTATGAAAGCACGACTACACTAGTGAGCCGGAGGAAGATTACTATCATGATCCATATGAAGACGATCCAGTGTGGGACTCTGACTGGTCAAATGATGATTGTCATTGGAAGTAGATTTGTACTTGGTATCTAATATTTGTTTGCATTTGAAATGTATTGTAATGTGTTACTTTAATTTGACATGATTAAATTTATTGTAATGTTTGCATGATTTGACTACAAACTACAAGTTTAAAAAGCATTAAACACAAATTGTCAAAATAACATACAAACCATCATATCCCAAGTGAAACATACATTCGATAAGTCTTAAATTGTTTCAACCACAATCCATGATAACACACACATGGTACTAGCTACAAGTCTTAAATTGTTTCAAACACAAAACATGATAACAAACCATAACCTTGTTGACATCATTAGGGTTGACTTGGTGCCCTACAAGTTCTGATGTTGTGTCCTAAACCTCCTATAGAAAACACTTCCTGAACCTCTTCAATCTTCATCTTCCTCTTCTTGCTAGCTGCCAATTTCTTCTTCTCACCTAGTGCCTTCTTCCTGCTCTTCTTCGGTCTGCGAATCTGAGTATGATGTTTAGGTGGAGTTAATGTTGTTGGGAATTTTGAGGGTGTCCACATATCAGGGCCTAGGATGGGCCTGATTTGGTGGTTATACACCTTCTTCCAAGTGTCTAACCAGTAAGCTTCATCAACCCACTTCTCCAATGGACCGACAGGCATGTTATTTTCTATCATGTCAAATAGAGCTGTCACCCCATGTTTGCATGGCATACCTGTCAAGTCCCATCTCCTGCATGTGCATGTCCTATCCTCCACGTTCACCACACATTGGCTTCTCAGAATTTTAACCTATGAACATAATTGCATATTAACAAATGTTTGGTTGTAATATCATAATAAGGCAAATAACAATACCTGGTAAGTCACTTCATCAACCATCATAACCGACAATTTGCTTGCTTTTGTTGGGATTTCATCCCATGATTTTGTTGCTTGCGGTGTTAATGGGCCCCTGGTAGTGGCTTGCATCTTATTCACATTCACAATCCTCATGGTCATATACTCTCTAATATACTACAAACATGTAGTGATCAGCTCGTCTCTTGCTCCAACAAGTTTCTTGTTGAAAGATTCACAAAGGTTGTTCAGCAGCATATCACTTTTTGCCCTGCCTGAAGATATGATCTTGACCATCTTGCTGCCGGGATATCACTAAGCCAAAGAAACATATCAACATTTGTTTTCTTAATCTCCTCCATTGCCATGTTGAAGTATGGGGACAAAAGTGGCAGATGCTGCCCTATACAACAAGCCTTTATACAAACCTCCCCTCCAGGTTTGCCTCAAGTTCTCCTGGATGTGTCTACAAAAAAACCGATGCTCAGCCCAAGGGAAAACACTCTCAATTGCTTTAATGAGTCCCTGTAACAGTCAAATCAACATAATTAGTGTATATGAGTTTTCCTATAAAAAATATATGCCAAGTGTACATACCTTTTGTCGGTCATTTATGAAAGTGAAATTGGCATCATGAGGCAAGTCAAGATCATCTCCAAGGAGATCTAAGAACCATTTCCATGACTCTGTGCACTCAGCTTCCAATATTGCAAATGCAACAGGATACAATCAATTGTTACCATCCGTCCCGACAGCAGTCAAAATCTGTCCCAGGTATTTCCCTTTCATAAAACAACCATCCAACCTAAGAAGTTCTCTACCAAGCAATTTAAATCCTCTAACCAAAGCAGCTTAACACACATATATTCTTCTAAATTTCCTAGTTTTAAGGTTAGGGTTAGCACATGGTTCAACATCTAATTTAATGGTACTACCTTGGTTTGCTTTAAGAAGCTCATCAATATAGGATCTGAGGTGGCTGTATTGTTTGGTGTGGTCACCGTCCTTCCTTTGCTGAGCTATTGTCTTAGCTCTTAGGATCTTGGCTTCAGAAAGTTGTATTTGATGCCTCTGCTGGAATTTTGTCTTCAATTCCTTGGCCGCTATGTTAGGGGTAGTCTGTATCTCAACCTCAATCTCTTTGGCAATAGTGGACATGGTGTACAGACCAATTGATCTACTTCAGATACACTCGTGTTTTTTTGGAATGGTCTTCACACACCAATTATCCTCAATAGATTATCTTGAGATGTGCATAGTCCAAGGGCACGTGGGCTTCATCTTCCTTTTTTTACCTTGACCTTTTCCTGATTAGTCGCATTTAACCCCTCACCAGCAACTAATTTCGGATTGGTCCCCAAACAAATCACCCTAAACCTTAAAGGATCATTATTCTTGACATACAAATCTCTTCTGCCATGAAGAGCATAACTCTTAACCATCTCATTCAATGTTTCCTTTGATGGTATTAACTGACCAACAAAAAATGGACACTCATCATCATTATTCCTGTCTTTCCCTTGAACTTTCTTAGCATACTATTCAAGGCACTCAAGCCCTCATCATCAGAGCTCTCATAGTTATCCATGCAAGGATTTAAACCATCATCATCACTAATATGATCACCTACTACCTAATCCACATCAAAATCTACAATAGCTTTATACAACCCCATGTCAACTTCTACATCCTCCAAGGGTGTTTGAAAGGCAGCCGTATACTCAGGATCACTTTCATGTGATCGATCACTGTCATAACTATCATCATCTTCCTCTTCATCAGTACCTACACCCTCACTAGAACTCTCTTCATTAACACTCACTTCATGAACACTTTCACCACTCACTTCATGAACACTTTCAAAACTAGGTACAAATCCAAATTCATATACCACAATTTCAGTACCACTAGTTCTGCCATGTTCTACAAAAATCTCAACAATGTGACTACCTACACCATCACTACCTCTAACCATAGCACAAACATCTTGAAAATGATAATTTTCAATCAATGGCTTTAAACCCAAATCCAAACTGACACGCGGATGTTTTTAATGAAAAGAACAAGATGTACGACAACCGTATTGTAACTTACAAAGTAGTCCAACCAACAAACTTTTACAAAATTTTGAAACTTGAACTTCATCGACATAAGTTATCTTTCCTTCTTTGTAACTTCTATCCGGCTCGGTAGTGAAATACCCTCCATGGAAATGCTTAATGATGAACACTGAATAACTTTCACCTATAACAACCAACATCTGTTCAACCCTTTAACAACATACAAGCAAAAAAATGATCAGGGGAGCAAACAGTAAACCCTTACCGTACAAGTCTTCCGGCTCACAGTACTCATTCTCGAGCCTTATAGAATACGAGCTCGCCATTGCAAGTTCCATACGGCAACAAAGTCGAAATACGATCGGCAAAATAAGGGGTGCAATGATATTATGTTGGGTGAGAATTCAATTTGTTATGCCAAAATCCCTAATTCTGGGGGTTCTAATCGATCAAGGGAGCAAACGATGTATAAAGACGACTATACCCTTCACCATTAACGGTCAACGGTATGTTGACTAACAGTAGGAGCCAAAAAAACCCGCCCAAGAAACACAGAGGTGCAACATGCGCAAATTCTTTTTCAGTGGTTGTTCCATCTCGCAACTTTATTACACAGGGAGGCAAATGGTAATTTTCTCTATAAATAAATAATAAATAAATCATATACTAAATTGTTATATATATGGATTAAAATTATAATATTCAACTTCTATGATTTAATACTAAACGCCAAGATGTAATAGGTATTCTCCATGTTTCAACGTTTATACAAAATGTTTGGAGAAAGTTAAGAAAATACATATTTTCGTGAGTTCAAAATGCACATGAGAAAATTTTAAATCCAAATATGAAACAAACCTTATATTAAAAATTACGTAGTTCTGCTCGAATATCAGTTTAAAAACAATTTGTAGTTTACCTTGCAACTCTAAATTATTCGACAATGACGCACCTTTATTTTCTTTAATTTGCAATTACTTGTGACTTTAAATTTTATTCTAATAGACCTTCAATTTGACATTAATTAATCAGTTAGTATTTACATATAATAAAAAAACTTGAATTCATATTATTTAAATGACTTAAAAGATAAGGATTATATATTGAAATTGGTTGAAAAATAGTGAGGAGGTCTATAAGATTGACAAGTGACAAAAGTGATGTTTTTTTAGAGTGTGTGTGTGTGTATATATATATATATATAAAGAGAGAGAGAGAGAGAGAGAGAGTGAGAGTTAAGTTCAAAAGAAAACTCCAAAAAGTGAGCAACTGGTAACTCTTTTCCCAACCCTTGATCAATTCCTCATATCCTTATGGTGCACCCTTAATCACATATATCACATTACATTTGTAGGAGAAAAAAACCCTAAAAAAATCAAAACAAAATAATTAAAAAATTATAAAACAAAAAAAAACGAACAAATAAAAAAATAAAAAAAAACAAATTGTTTATCCATCCTCGATCAAAAAAACCTTCAAGAAATCGAAAATATAAAGATAGAAAAAAATATATCTAGCATCCTTGTTCTAAGAAAAAAAAAAAACTCAAACTTAGTTTAGCCTTCAGGTTTACGTTTTGTCTTTTGTCGGGGGGGGGACACTTTTTATTAACATTTTACACGTAAAACAACAAATCTCATTAACATTTTACATTGAAAATAACAGTTTATAAAGATTTTACATGTAAAATAATACTTTTTAATTTGCATTTTACACTTAAAACAACAAATCTTATTAACATTCTACATGCAAAAACACAGTTATTTAAGATTCTACATGTGAAAAATAATATTTTACATAAATAATAACACTTTTCATTAACATTTTGCACTCAAAACAACAAATTCTCATTAATATTTTACTAGTAAAACAATAGTTCTTTAAGGCTTTACATGTAAAAATTTATTATTTTACATGTAAAATAACATTTTTCACGTAAAACAAATCTCATTAAAATTTTTAAATGTAAAAACAGTTCTTAAAAATTTTACATGTAAAATAACACGTTTCGTTATAATTTTAATGCATAATTCAACAATTATATATATAAAAAACCTACCTATTGTTTATCTTACGAAATTTAGTGTTCATGAACATTTTCAAGTTATGTTTTTACGCATGTATAATATGCTGCGAGTTTCAATGTGGCGGTTATAATATATTTATGCATTTTTCTTTTTCTGTCTTTTCAAGTTATATTTTTTTTATTAATTTTTCGATTTTTTTGAAAAGTTTTTTTTGGAGCGTGGATGCTAGATAAACATTATGGTTTTTTTATTTTTTTTTGTTTTTCTTTTTTTTGTTTTCTAATTTTTTAATTATTTTTTTATTTTTTTATTTTTTTAGGAGTTTATATTTTATTTTACTAAAATAATGTGATGTATTGAGGGTTCACCGTAAGGATGTGGGGAATTGATCATCTGTTGGAAAGGGAGTTTCTTAGTTTCTCATTTTTTTGGAGTTTCCCAATGAACTCACTCATATATATATATATATATATATATATATATATACTATATTAAAATGTATATAGGAAGGACATATTGGTAATTTTGCCAAAAACTCTTAAATTTAAGTTACAGTGCATTCAAACATACTGTACAAGTCTTCTTAGCAGCTAATTTTATTTGTTGAAAAACGCGGTTTGCCGGATTCGAAACTCGAAATTCAAAACCTCAATCTCACACATACATACAAACAACGATTTAGGTGGGGTGAGCTCCGAGAAAAAAGTGGAGCACTACATGAAACCCTAAAACTCATCCAGCACTAAAATCATGCCCCAAAATAGATCTTTGATCGGGTTCTTTTGTGCTCTCTAATTTTTTTGTTTGATTAATAAATATACATTTTTAGTATATCAATCGGTGAAGAAACATGTTCAATATTTGTCTCCATAACGAATCAGTACCACTTGGAGTGAATAATCCATTAATTTTGTGTTCTAGCAGCTACGACGATGGTGGGTATGGGCGGTTTTAGATCGGAAAATTGTCATGGTTCACTATTTTGTGATTCTGATCCGACCAAAGTCCAAAATACGAATTTGATATGAGAACATAGAGGTTTTCTTTGGAATGAATTGTTCTATATTTTGATGATTTATCACCATGAAGAATAAGATCGATATGTGTTTTCCTGCTGTAAGTTCTTCCTCTAATTTTGTTCAATACTGGTTTTATGTGCAATTCCGAGTAAGTAGCTTATGCGTTGGAAAGATCTGTTATTCGATTTGATATTGGTTTTGACATGCTTATAATTTTATCATTCACAAGTCTTTTTATAGCACAAAGAGATAATTATTGTTGTGGACTACAAATTTGAATATCGATTTATGTGATAGCGCATCTATTTCTTTGATTGATTTATGTGTGACTGCTATAGTACCAAACAAGATTTACACATGTTACGTTTACCTTGAATCATTTTTTATCTATAATCGCCTTATTTGAAGTTCTTATTTACCATTTACATATCTTTTGTTTGTGTGATTGTATATTTTAGAAATTGTGCAATTAGATCTGGTTTGCTACATATCAACAATTTGATGTTTTTATAAGATGCTCATACACTATGTACTTTTGCATTTATGCTTTTACCGGGATAATTTCAGCTAATGCATTGAATTTTTCTGTTTGTTTTTGTTTAGCTTTTAAATGTTTGTTTTGTTGACCGGATATGAAGCCTGATGGTGGTGGCGGTGGTAAGGGTACTTGAGAAAAGTACTTGACACGAACGTGATACTCACATTTGAAGGTATAAACATGATCTTACTTAAAACCTTTTATGTTCTTAATTGTTTGATAGAGGTAATTGCATGTAGATATTATTATGCACTACAACCGACTCATGAATTGTTTATTCAAGCTCGGGCTCGGCTCCGGTCGTTAATCATTAATGAATTAAACTATATGTTTTGATAAATTTTCTATATTGTGAGAAGAACCTTAACCGAGCCTAAGCTTGGCTCGAGCTCGTGTAGTACCTTAAACGAGTTAATGCTCGACACGATCATTAACGTTGGCATCTTAATACATTTGGGATAAATTGACATGTTCATATCGAAATGCCAGTTATATTAATGATTAAATGAGCTCGAGCCTAAGAGTAAGTTTTTTTAATAAATGAGTTCGAGCCTAAAAGTAAGCTTGTTTAACAAACAAGCCCGAGCCTCAGCTTTACCTTTTGAGCATGAGCTGACTCGCAAGCCTAAATGGAATACATTGGCAAAAAAAGTTTTACTTCAAGGTGTAAATCAAGTTGTTTTTATTGGTCATAAATGCCAAACAAAGTGACAATTCATTAAATTGGTTTTACATCTCAACAAAGCTTTTTATATTTTGAACTTATACAAGATATATGTACATTGAATAATGAAAAAAATGATTGGATGTTCGATTAGCAACATAAACATGAACTTATTCCCTTTGTTTATGATTGTTAAATCAACTTCTATTTTTTACCAATAAAATGATTGTAAGTGTAAACGAGCCTAGCCTGGCTTGTTTAACTGAAGAGAGCTCAAGCTCGGCTCGTTTACGACTCTATTTATAAAGCTTGAGCTTGATTCATGAGTAATTTTTCAATCTTAAACTCAACTTGTTTATTATTTACATTGTTTATATATTACACGATTGGTCGTTTTTTGATGGATTCGATTATCTTCGGTCCAAGACCAAGCACCTGCATGAACCCAAAAAACACGTAACATAAGTATGAGTCCCACCTTTTCATTTATATATGTGCACAATTTCAAGCATGATTTAGTACTCATATTATCGTTTTCTTTTGTAAGGCAGATTTGTGGCATCATAAATCTACCCTGGGCCGGTGTTCTTGTACTTAGATTTGGTTAGTAGATAAACTGATTTTCAAATCTTGTTTGCAATGTTACTTATTTCAATTTCACAAGGTTATTATGTGAAGGATTTTTGATGGTGTTATGCAGGTTTTTGGTGTATTCGGTTTCTGAAGAAACACTAATCGACCCTGGGCAGATTACGGATAATCTGGGGGTTAAATAGATGTTTCCCACGAGGGGTTAGATCCGGCAAAGATGGTTCTTCTGATAACCTGCAAAACAGACATCGTAAGCTCGTCACTGAGAAGGGGGGGGGGTTCCTCCTTGTGACCACCCTCCGGCGTGAGAATCAGACTAGATTGCTCTTGAATATAAATGTATATTAAGAGATTGCTAGAGCAGATATCAGGTATAAGATGTAAGATACAAGATAAGATCAGATGATCATACCATTTGGGGTATTTATAGCCGAAGGTAGGTTTCCAATAGGGTATAGCCGGCTGAATAGTATTCCTGTTCTACCAACTGTGGCCTACGCACGTGCCATGCTGGCAGTTGGTGGGTAGGCAGCGGCTGACAATGACCAGGCCTGCTGTGTACTATTCCTGTTCCACCAACTGCAGGCTATGCACGTGGTATGACAGGAGTTGGTGAGTAGGTAGCGGCTAATAGTGACATACAGTACAAGAGCATGCTGCTCGCCATACTGTTGTCAATGGGCTGTCGTATCTCTGGTCAGATCTTTTGCCCATACCTCGTCAGGTACAGTACAAAAGATCTTCCAGTATCGTACGGACTGGCTCATTTGGGCGGGAGTATTCCCCCTCCCGCCTTTGTGCGGGATTGTTCCCGGCTTTGCTCATTCCTTCAGGTGACTACTGAATTATTGAGAGCTAAGTGCCTTGTGCGTGTAGCCTTGCTGCGCGGGTGGCCTTCCCTGATGGCTTGTATCCGCAGCTGCGGGAACAGGCGGAGTACTTCATCATTGGGAGGCATTTCCTGCGGGAACAGCTTGCGTACTGCGCGTAAGGACGTCACGTCTCTGAGCATGGTGGGTCCTGCGGATCCAGTTGGTTTCTGCGCAGACGTCTCTCTTCAAGGTGAGTCCTGCGGGTCCAACTGGGCTCTACTGGGACCTACCTCTTCAAGTCCCCCCAGTCCAATGTTCTTCTCATGAACGTTTAATAAAGTGAGGTGAACTTTTGGACTTAAGCAAAGGGTTTTGAAAAGGGTTTAGTTTTAAGGTTTTCCATGGGGATTATTCCCGCTGAAGTCTTTATGTCACTTGCAGAAATTCCCGACTTTCCTGCTTGATCTTTGGGTATGATGCGGGTAGGTCTGTAACCTCCTCGCAAGTCAGGAGCGTTGAGTCCCACTTGTGTGGATTCTTCATGAGGTTTTGGTAGTTTTGAACATAGTGATCAATTATGTTAAAACCACCAATTCCATCTTGAAGCTTTAAACAATGTAGTTCTCGACGTTCCCGCTATGCGGGGATGTTATTCCCGTTTCCGCAAGCATTGCCCAGAGGATCCTTCTTGGTTTCAATTCCCTGCGGAGCGCTAGGTATGTGAAGGGTTTTGCCTTAACACTGTACCCGCACTCGTCTTACGGTTACTTTACTTCCAAGGTATTCCTAGCGTCAATTCCCTGCGGGTGCTAAGTATGTGAAGGGTTTTTCCTTAACACTGTACCCGCACCTGTCTTATAGTTACTTGGTTGCCAAGGTAAGGGGTATTTTCCCGCTTTTAAATCTTTTTGAAATTTTGAAATTCGAAGAGTTGGTGAAAGGATAAGAACAGTCCAAACTATTGAAACGTCGTCCGACAGTTTCTTTTGACAGTGTCAGGACGTGCAGGAAGTTATGGCGACGTGACAGTATATGGTCATTCCAGGCGCTTTTTCAGGCGCGTAGGCACGAATTTTCGGGGCGCGTGGCCGCGAAATTACTGGCACGCGTCCTTTCAACAGCTGTTGCCAGCTTGCTTTTTGCCACGTGTCATAGTTTCATTGCACCTGCGATTTCTCTCTCTTCCGCATTAAATTAATCGCATTAATTGCGATTAGTATATAAAGGGGGAGATGGTCCTTTGTAATCCACACTTTCACTTTTCTCTTCATCTTCAAAACGATTTCCGGCGAATACTCACCTTTTCAGTCGAGCATTCTCTTGAAATCGTTCTCTTTTTCATATCTGCAAGATGTCTTCTCACGATCTTGAGGCTACAGCCCAGGAGGCTGGGGTGTACGCCGATGATAAGAGTACTGCTGGCGAGTGCCAGTGTGCTCTGCCTGTCGATCTATATCAGTACATCGTCAGGAAGTTCATGCTCGAGTCTCTCGAGCCTGAGTTTCCTGAACCTCATCAGACGGTGTATGATGCCCCCAGAGGCAAGATCGGGGTATATGCTGCATTCTTTGTCTATGGGAATCTTAGGTTCCCTTTGACAAAGTTTGTGTACCGTGTCCTGGAGAGGCACGGTGTACACCTGACCGAGGTGCACCCGATGGAGATCGCGAAGATTCGCCACTTCGAGTGGGTGTGCCGGATTCTGGGCGTTGAGCCCTTCGTCGACCGCCTGATTACCTTCTATTCTTGGAGGTGCATCTAGGGGTGGTATACCCTGATAACCCGGATCAAGGGTTTGAAGATTTGCGCAACCGAGCGCAGTCTTCGTTCATGGAAGCGGGAGTTCTTTTTTATCTCCGCTCGCGCCATTCCCCTTGCCATGAAGTTCAAGAATGGGCAAGCACTCCCCAGCCTTCACGCCTCCAACTACCAGGAGGCGGAATGGTTCTCGAAGATATCCCGAGTCCAATCTCCGGTTTACCGCTTTGCGGAGTCCGGGATGGTGATGCTCGGGATGAGCCGGGTGTGGAAGGATGCGGATGCGCAAAAGATCCGATCGTCCTCGAATACGGTTTGAATTCTGTTCCTTACGGTATGCTCTGTTTACTTTGTTT
Organism: Bidens hawaiensis; assembly: GCF_021521415.1. Classification (NCBI taxonomy): domain Eukaryota; kingdom Viridiplantae; phylum Streptophyta; class Magnoliopsida; order Asterales; family Asteraceae; genus Bidens; species Bidens hawaiensis. Next base: position 7,420 of record NW_027495221.1, on the reverse strand, counting down.
ATATAGGTTTGTCTTCTAACTGTTTTTCTTTTATTTCAGAGGGGAACGACTTGCAGTCGCTCCTATATCCGCGGGAGGCTGATGGTCCCGCTCGGATGGGTACTCGTGCTCTAGATGAGAACGAGTTGCCCATCCTTGAACAGACGGCGGAACGGTTCGTGGAGGTCTACCAGCCAGGCCACGAGATCCTGAGCGCCAGGTAAGGCGCTATTCAACCCTCGACCCCTCAATGCTGAAACCTCTGCTGTAATTCCTCTAATCTTATGTTCTGATGAGGAATCCGCAGATGGTCCTCCGTTGGTGCGGAAGAAGAAGGCTGCCGGCGGGAAGGGGAAGGCGAAGGTGGCCTCCACTGCCGATCCGGTGCCTCGGTCTGATTCAGAGACCGAGAGCGAGGAGGTGGCGGGGAACCCCGGTGGTGATAAGACCACTGCTCCGGAGGCTGCGACGACTGTCACCTCCGGAGAGCCCAGGATGACAACGGTGAGCGGCGTGAAGAGGCCGGCTCCATCGGGTTCATCCCCGCCTGTCCGCACTTTTAGGCTCAAGAAAACCCGTAAGTACAAACTTTATTTTTAACTTCATAGTTTTCCATCTTTAATACTTATCTTCTTTGTGCAGGCGTGGATGCTACCGCATTCCAGGGTGGAGTACCTCCGGACCCATGACGGTAGGCTTGGTCAGCCTACCTGAGGCGACGACCCAGGCGGCTGCGCCTGCTTCCGCTGGTTCAGTTGCTCACTCCGTTGAGCCAACTGTTCCAGCTGTGATGACATCACCGCCGGCTGTCAGTGCCATATTTACCGCATCTTTCACTGAGCCGGCGGTTACTTTTTCTGCGGACTCCGCAGCGGCAACCACGGTTGTGAGTTCACCTATAGTGAGTTCACCTCCGTTGGTTTCTACTACCGCGGCGGCCTTCACCATGCCTCCTCCGTCATCGGCAACGACGGCCGATCCTTCAGGTATGCATGGGGCTTCTCGCCAACCTCTGCCTCCTTCCCATCTACCTGACCTCTTGGACGGATTTCCCTTGGGTTCAGGTGATGGGTTTGGTGGCTATCGGCCTGTTATTGACCCTACAGGTGCGTAGGGTTCTTTTGGCTTTTTTTTTTTTTTTTATATCATCTTTTCCTAACTGCTTTTTGTTTTTTGCAGTGTCGGATTCCAATGAAGTGTATGTTCCACGATGGAACATTCGCCGAGGAACAACCCTTCGCACACCTGTGGAGTGGGCTCGTCACGCAGCTCCCAGTGGTGCGTTGGGGGAAGCCATGGCTAGCTACCAGGAGGGTAGGCTAACCAATGAGCTTCGGGTTCTCCTGGCCCGGATGCAGCCGCGTGTCGAGCTGCTTTGTCGTGAAAACGACAAGTTAAAAGCAGCTCGCATTCAAGAAGTAGCTCAGGCGCGGGCTGTCCGGGAGGAGAATAGGAGGCTCTCCGCGGCTGCTACGGAGAAGGAGAAGGCGTTCAAGGCCCTTGAAGTTGAAGTTCAGGCCCGTCTCCAGGCCCGTTCCAAGGCTGCCCAAGCTGTTAACGAACAGCTTCGGCTGGCAAAGGAAACTGCTCGGAACGCAACTGAAAGGGCCACCAAGGCTGAAGCTGTTGCTGAGCCTCTACGCCTCGAGAATGAGGAACTTAAAGCTAAACTCGAGGCGCTCCAACAGGCTCATGATGCCTTGGCGATGGAAGACGCGAAGAAGCTCCAAGAGATCCTGTACCAGAGGGGGGTGCTTGACCAGACTGAGCGGAAGCTAAAGGGCGTTGAAGAGGCTGCGGCTAAAGAAGTGTTGCTTGCCAACCTCAATAAAAGTGAAGCCGAACGCGCCCGTAACCAAGCTCAAGCCGCCCTTCAAGAAGCTCTGGTTGCCAAGGAATGGCTTCTTTGAGAAGCGTTGTCTCAGGTAAGCTTAACTTCATAATGTCTTTACGCTTCTTTATGAATAGAAAAGGTTTTGATACTTGTATTTTTCCTTTTTGTAGGTTGTGCATCGGGTCTTCACGGAGACGTCTTATGACGATGCTATGAGCGCAGCCCTCAACGCTTCTCATGAGGATGGGGAAAAGTCCGGCTTCCTGCTTGGTCTAGGGTTCGTTGAGAAAGGCCTCCCGTCTTCCAACTTCCCTTTATTTGATGTGGATACTGAAGCTGTATACGACCAAGCAGTGAATCAGTATGCCGCCTTCCCGCATCCGGTAGTGGAGAAGGTAAACGAAGTTGCCGCTGCTGATGATGGGCTAGCTATCCTTAAAGCTTTCCTTGATCCGCCACACTCTGCTGATGGTGCGTGTCCAAGTGGTAGTGGTCCTGAGGCTTGATCTTGAAGATCCCTTTCCACCATTAGAGTAGATTTTTATTTTTGTATAGCTTCTTTTGTATGCGGGTATGTACCCAGCAATCTTTGTAATAATTGAATTTCGATGGAATAAAGATTATTTGCCAATCCCTTGCCTTGTTTATTTCACGCATATTCTGATTTAACTTAGCAATTTCTTTAGTACTTAGATAATTTAACTTTTCAACGTGGTAGATAATAAGTTAAAGTTTTGCGTCCTCTTTCATGATTGTGCGGATAAGACCGTCACTTGCACTTACTAGGATGGCTAAACTTTACCTATATCTGACCTGCGTGGAAGTTTTCCTCATCTTTTCCTTTGAAATTTTCTAAGTGTTTAGAATAAGTTAACCTTTGAACGTGGTAGATAATAGGTTGAAGTTTTGCCTCCTCGTTCGTGATTGTGCGGGTAAGACCGTCACTTGCACTTAGTAGGATGGCTAAACTTTACCTATATCTGACCTGCGTGAAGGTTTACCGTTTTTTGGGTTTATGCGGGTTTTCCCGCCTTCCCCACGCAACGACTTTCTACATAATTATGCGGTGAGTACCGGCATCAGTGTTGAATAAATTAACCGTTCGACTCGCGGTTGTTAATAGGTTAAGTGTTCAGTTTCCTCTATCATGATTCGTGCGGATAGACTGGCACTTTCATTTAGTGGGATGACTGGACTTTTACCTTTAACTGACCTGCGTGAAGGTTTGCCGTTTTTTGGGTTTATGCGGGTTTGCCGCCTTCCCCACGCAACGACTATAATTATGCGGTGAGTACCGGCATCAGTGTTGAATAAATTAACCGTTCGACGCGTGGTTGTTAATAGGTTAAGTGTTCAGTTTCCTCTATCATGATTCGTGCGGATAGACCGGCACTTTCATTTAGTGGGATGACTGGACTTTTACCTTTAACTGACCTGCGTGAAGGTTTGCCGTTTTTTGGGTTTATGCGGGTTTTGCCGCCTTCCCCACGCAACGACTTTCCCCGTAATTATGTGGTGAAAACCGGCATATTCGTGTGGAAAGTTCATAAGTATAAATGTAAAATCATCAGCGTCGATGTTCTAAGGAGAATCATTTCCATTAGAAGTGGCTCTGGGCCTTTTCTTTACAAATTTGGAATTGATCTACATGCAAACTGTGTAATTGAGCTCCCTTCCATGTTGTTGGGATGGGAGTACCATCGAGCCGATATGCACCTGGTTCGGGATCTCGTTGTTTACGCAGTATGTAGTCTCCGGCATTGAAGCTGCAATTTTATTCGTGTTTTCCCCAGCTGGGGTTCTACACGTATCAGCCTGCTCAGCGTTCGTTACGCCACGAGGTGTGCGAGCGTCCCATCTCTGACAAATGCTTCGACGATGTCTTTTACGTCTGTGCATTCTTCAGTGTTGTGGCCTTTTGTCCTGTGAAAGTCACAGTATTTGCTCCGATCAGCATTGTGACGATGTCGGATTATTGGAGCCTTTGGCCATGGGAGCTCCTCAGTGGCGAATATCTCGGTGACGCTTTTGGTGAGTGGCGTCCATCTGGAGTTCTGGTTCGACTGTACGTTATCCCTTCCGCCTAACCGATATTGCAAGCCGGATGAGGTGTCAAAGTTTACCCTTGACTGCCAAATGCCTAGCTTCCGCCTTTTGTTTAGTCGGGCGGTAAGGACGTTGTCTTCTCTTGTTTTCTGGGTGTAGAGGTTTGTGCTCTGGGGAGATCTCTACCCAGTTGCTTCTCCGTTTCCGCAAAGCGTTTAGCTGCTGTCATGATGGCATCCCATGTGGATGGCATGCCATCTTTACCCGTTAAGGTGCGGATGAGCTCTGGGTCGTTTGCGCCCTGGATGAAAGCAGCGCGAACAAGATCTTCGCTAATATTACCCAGACTTAGCTTCTTTGAGTTGAAGCGAGTGATGAAGTCTGGCAAAGATTCATCTTCCTCTCGAATGCATTTGAGGATTGTCCATTGCTCTTCGGTATACTTTCTTTGTTGGCTGAAGTGTTGGCTAAATTTTTGCTGGAAGTCTTCCCAATCGTAGATGTGGTGGACCGGTAGACGATCGAACCACGCTCTAGCTGCCCCAACAAGCGTCATTTGGAACGTGTAACACCACGTAGGTTCCGTCCAACTACTGACGGTTGCCCCCGCTATGAACCTGTTCAAATGATCGTCTGGATCAGATATACCATCGTAAGTGCCGATGTTGGACATCTGTTTGGCACTTTTCGGGACGATTGCTTCCGCAATGTCCCTTGCAAATTTGGACGTTCCCGCCTTTGCAGCAGTTGGTGTAAATGTTTTGGAGAAGTCACGTGGGTTTCCACCCGCGTTTTTTGGTTTGAAGGTTTCTCCAAAATGCCTTCTCGGTTGGGAATCCGTTTCCTTACGCTTCCCTTTCGCCCTATGACGAGGGTTTGCGTCACTATCGGATTCCTCCGAATCATTGTCCCAGTACTCTCCGAATTCCTCAGGCTGTTGGAGTGAACGTAATCGTTCATCCAACTCGGCTTGGAATTCTTTTTAACGTACTTCCGCCCACGCTTTAACTTCATCGAGTGTTTGGCGGGGGAGCCTCGTTCGTTGTCTCTCTAACTGGGTATCAGTGAATCCCAGTGAGCGATTATTTACTGCACTTGCCCCAGCTTGGTTAACTGGGGTAGTGTTCGTAAAATTTACTACACTTGCCCCGGCTTGGGTAACCGGGGTAGTGTTCGTAAAAACTGTGTAGTCGCCGGTATTCCCCTGAGTAGCTGGGGTTGTGGTTACCGGAGTTTCTTTAACCATCTTTCCAGAAGTTTGAAAAACTGAAAAGAAATGAAGTTCTAGCTTTTGTCCCACGGATGGCGCCAATGAAGAAACACTAATCGACCCTGGGCAGATTACGGATAATCTGGGGGTTAAATAGATGTTTCCCCCGAGGGGTTAGATCCGGCAAAGATGGTTCTTCTGATAACCTGCAAAACAGACACCGTAAGCTCGTCACTGAGAAGGGGGGGGTTCCTCCTTGTGACCACCCTCCGGCGTGAGAATCAGACTAGATTGCTCTTGAATATAAATGTATATTAAAAGATTGCTAGAGCAGATATCAGGTATAAGATGTAAGATACAAGATAAGATCAGATGATCATACCATTTGGGGTATTTATAGCCGAAGGTAGGTTTCCAAGAGGGTATAGCCGGCTGAATAGTATTCCTGTTCTACCAACTGTGGCCTACGCACGTGCCATGCTGGCAGTTGGTGGGTAGGCAGCGGCTGACAATGACCAGGCCTGCTGTGTACTATTCCTGTTCCACCAACTGCAGGCTATGCACGTGGTATGACAGGAGTTGGTGAGTAGGTAGCGGCTAATAGTGACATACAGTACAAGAGCATGCTGCTCGCCATACTGTTGTCAATTGGCTGTCGTATCTCTGGTCAGATCTTTTGCCCATACCTCGTCAGGTACAGTACAAAAGATCTTCCAGTATCGTACGGACTGGCTCATTTGGGCGGGAGTATTCCCCCTCCCGCCTTTGTGCGGGATTGTTCTCGGCTTTGCTCATTCCTTCAGGTGACTACTGAATTATTGAGAGCTAAGTGCCTTGTGCGTGTAGCCTTGCTGTGCGGGTGGCCTTCCCTGATGGCTTGTATCCGCAGCTGCGGGAACAGGCGGAGTACTTCACCATTGGGAGGCATTTCCTGCGGGAACAGCTTGCGTACTGCGCGTAAGGACGTCACGTCTCTGAGCATGGTGGGTCCTGCGGATCCAGTTGGTTTCTGCGCAGACGTCTCTCTTTAAGGTGAGTCATGCGGGTCCAACTGGGCTCTGGACCTACCTCTTCAGTTTCATTGTGATGACATATTGAAACTAATAGTTTTCCATTAGTTTAGGTAAGTTTGTACAACTAATTGTTTGGCTTATAAGTTTGTACAACAGTTAGTTATAAGTTTATTAAAGCTTACTCTTTGTTTGGCTTATAAGTTTGTACATCAGTTAGTTATAACCAATATAATTTAAATATTTTGATTTTGGAAATCCAAACTTCAAACAACTAATTTCAAAACCTAAAATTAAAATGGTTCCACGGAAGCTTAACTTTGATGTATAATTGAAAAATCCAACACTAAAATTAGTCAATAGTCATACTTTGACTTTTATAACATGTTGATTTTTGATTGCGAGCCACTCTAGATGATACATCAGTTAGACCAAAGAAGGAAAAGATATATACTAGAATATTAGATGCATGAAGTTTGGTTATGTACTACTCAAAAGTAAGCTAAATACTAATCTTGGATGATCATGCTCTTCTTAAAGATGTGAGTTTGTGATTGTTCGAATGTTGGAGATGGATGAAAGATGCCGAAGGTGGCATTTGTGTGATTTAATTTACAAGAAGTGTTTTTTGGTGATAGGCCATATGTATTTTACGGTAGCAATGAAACATGTTACATTTAAATATGCAGTTTTCGTTTTGTACATAATTAGATTGTCGTATTGCAAGCTGTATATGAATCCCGCAGCATCGCGCGGGTTATATGTGTGTGTGTGTGTGTGTGTGTATATGTGTGTGTGTGTGAGAGAGAGAGAGTTATCCTAAACCATAAATTCCTAAAACATTCACATTCTTTGTTTCTCAGTCGTCGCCACTCACGACATTCCCTCTTCGGCCTGAACTTTGGCCATCAGAGCCAACTCTGACCTCCGGTCCCGCAGCCGCCAGTGCTTTCTTTGGTCGTCACAACTTGCTGCCTCATTGTTAACCCTACTTATGTCACACCCCGACTAGGTATTTGCTGAAGCGTAATACGGGAATGTAACAGATAACGCTGGTATCAACCACATTGTTTATAAAGAAACTCAACAAACTAATTTACATCATATTACACTGGTTGGTACTAAGTTTACAAACTAAGTGAAAAACACATAACCAGTTCTCGGCTTCTTATTCTTTACTATGTACTTGCGTCTATTTACAGCGATTCAACTTCAGTTTATAACACCGAGCACGTAGCAATAATTTCAACTTTGACTCACCTAAAAAGCATGTTAAAACGGGTCAACTACGTCTAGTTGATGAGTTTCAAGTTTCACGAGTACGAACGAAAATCAGTATAC